>NC_143024.1:96699482-96774482 GCF_057628025.1 Oncorhynchus mykiss
CACCACTCTACTGTCACACCACCACCCTTCTACACGTTAATCACACACCACCACTCTACTGTCACACCACCACTCTACTGTCACACCACCACCCTTCTACACGTTAATCACACACCACCACCCTTCTACACTTTAATCACACACCACCACTCTACTGTCACACCACCACCCTTCTACACGTTAATCACACACCACCACTCTACTGTCACACCACCACCCTTCTACACTTTAATCACACACCACCACTCTACTGTCACACCACCACCCTTCTACACGTTAATCACACACCACCACTCTACTGTCACACCACCACTCTACTGTCACACCACCACCCTTCTACACGTTAATCACACACCACCACTCTACTGTCACACCACTACTCTACTGTCACACCCTGACCCTTCTACACTTTAATCACACACCACCACTCTACTGTCACACCACCACTCTACTGTCACACCCTGACCCTTCTTCACTTTAACCACACCACCACTCTACTGTCACACCCTGACCCTTCTACACGTTAATCACATACCACCACTCTACTGTCACACCACCACTCTACTGTCACACCACCACCCTTCTACATGTTAATCACACACCACCACTCTACTGTCACACCACCACTCTACTGTCACACCACCACCCTTCTACACGTTAATCACACACCACCACTCTACTGTCACACCACCACTCTACTGTCACACCCTGACCCTTCTACACGTTAATCACACACCACCACTCTACTGTCACACCACCACTCTACTGTCACACCCTGACCCTTCTACACTTTAATCACACACCACCACTCTACTGTCACACCACCACTCTACTGTCACGCCCTGACCCTTCTACACTTTAACCACACCACCCTTCTACACTTTAATCACACCACCCTGCAACGCCTGAGAGAGGTGAGCTTAGAGATGATTTATCACTCTGAGGGTCCCAGACAACATCCCTCATCCCGCTTCCTCTATGACACACATACTAGGACTAAAACCCATACAGAGAGACGAGACCACCAGTCAGTCAGATCCTCCACATATAGAGACAGACCACCAGTCAGTCAGATCCTCCACATATAGAGACAGACCACCAGTCAGTCAGATCCTCCACATATAGAGACAGACCACCAGTCAGTCAGATCTTCCACATATAGAGACACTGTTTCTGACTGCTTTCAGCTCCTGGCCTTTACCCCAGCTGGTTTCCTGTTTCGGAATCACACACTACACAGTATCATGAAGCCAGCAGCCACACCTCCCTGTCATGGAGCTAACTTCTGAATCACACTACAGGTCCCACAATGCAGTGTATCATGAAGCCAGCAGCCATACCTCCCTGTCATGGAGCTAACTTCTGAAACATACTACAGGTCCCACAATGCAGTGTATCATGAAGCTAAGACTGGCTAGACAACTGGGTGAGAGGCAACTGGCCAAAGCGTGTACCTGTAACAGACCTGTAGCTATACAATGTATACGTACTGAACTCAGAGAATATCCCGTTGTTGTTGACTACTGTACATGACTAACTCTGACCCAGACACAGGAACACAGTATTTATGGCTGCTGGGGAAGGTTTGACTTAAGGAAGAGAGACATTATCCTGTGATAGTGTCCCTGTCCCAGCTGGGTTGTCAGACAGAGAGACATTATCCTGTTATAGTGTCCCTGTCCCAGCTGGGTTGTCAGGAAGAGAGACATTATCCTGTGATAGTGTCCCTGACCCAGCTGGGTTGTCAGGAAGAGAGACATTATCCTGTGATAGTGTCCCTGACCCAGCTGGGTTGTCAGACAGAGATACATTATCCTGTGATAGTGTCCCTGTCCCAGCTGCGTTGTCAGACAGAGATACATTATCCTGTGATAGTGTCCCTGTCCCAGCTGGGTTGTCAGGAAGAGATACATTATCCCGTGATAGTGTCCCTGTCCCAGCTGGGTTGTCAGGGAGAGAGACATTATCCTGTGATAGTGTCCCTGTCCCAGCTGGGTTGTCAGGAAGAGATACATTATCCTGTGATAGTGTCCCTGTCCCAGCTGGGTTGTCAGACAGAGAGACATTATCCTGTGATAGTATCCCTGTCCCAGCTGGGTTGTCAGACTGAAGCTTGTGTAACTGTCCCTATTCTTCTTCCTTCTCGGTAACCTATCACCCTGAAACCCCTACAGCCCGAGGTCCTTGTTCTTCTCCCTTCTCGGTAACCTATCACCCTGAAACCCCTACAGCCCGAGGTCCTTGTTCTTCTCCCTTCTCGGTAACCTATCACCCTGAAACCCCTACAGCCCGAGGTTCTTGTTCTTCTCCCTTCTCGGTAACCCCCCAGACCGAGGTTCTTGTTCTTCTCCCTTCTTGGTAACCTATCACCCTGAAACCCCCCCAGCCCGAGGTCCTTGTTCTTCTCCCTTCTTGGTAACCTATCACCCTGAAACCCCCCCAGCCTGAGGTTCTTGTTCTTCTCCCTTCTTGGTAACCTATCACCCTGAAACCCCCCCAGCCCGAGGTCCTTGTTCTTCTCCCTTCTTGGTAACCTATCACCCTGAAACCCCCCCAGCCTGAGGTTCTTGTTCTTCTCCCTTCTCGGTAACCTATCACCCTGAAACCCCCTCAGCCCGAGGTCCTTGTTCTTCTCCCTTCTTGGTAACCTATCATCCTGAAACCCCCTCAGCCCGAGGTCCTTGTTCTTCTCCCTTCTTGGTAACCTATCACCCTGAAACCCCCTCAGCCCGAGGTCCTTGTTCTTCTCCCTTCTTGGTAACCTATCATCCTGAAACCCCCTCAGCCCGAGCCGCACACATTACAGGTAGCAGAGTACACTCTGTGACGGTGTGTGTGTGTGTGTGACGCGTCGTCAGGGCCAGCGTACCTTAGTCTTCCCCAGCTGCCAGTCTCTCTTGGCAGGGTCGTATGACATCAGCAGCTCTGTACACCTCCCTCTCGGGTCATCTGTCGGACGGTTGTCTTTCATCATGTACCTGCACAGAGAACACAGACACAGATCAGGCCAGAGAACAAACACACACACATCCCAGCTAGCATATTTGGTTCCTCGGAAGTTGTGGGAACGTATGTTTTTTGTTTCACATTGGTTGTGGGAATGGAGCCATAAGTTTCCTGACCGGTAAAACTGAAAGTGAAAGGTTGCCTGTTCTGGGAACGTTTATTTATAAGTTGCAGGGAGGTTCTGAGGGGTTCTACTCTGGTTCCTTGAATATTTTCCTGGCAGGTTCTGAGGGGTTCTACTCTGGTTCCTTGAATGTTTTCCAGGGAGGTTCTGAGGGGTTCTACTCTGGTTCCTTGAATGTTTTCCAGGGAGGTTCTGAGGGGTTCTACTCTGGTTCCTTGAATATTTTCCTGGCAGGTTTTATTAACGCTCTGAGAATGGAAATGACAGGTAACTTATGCGTAGATATTGTATTCTAGTCATGGTTCATCCTGTGAATTATGGCGCCGGAGGAGGTGTCTGCTGTTTAACGATCCCCTAACCAATTGTGTGTGTTTTTCTGCGTTATTTGTAACTTATTGTACATAATGTTTCTGCCACCGTGTCTTATGACCGAAAAGAGCTTCTAGATATCAGGACAGCGATTTCACACTTGTACTTTTTCTTTAACAAGTCCGGACGGAAAGGCTTTACTTCAGATGCCCGATAAGGGCTCTCATCCCCGTCATTTGCAGGAGAAAGAGACTGAGACATCGGGGACGAAGGTCTGGGTGCCTTGTAAGGATCTGAAACAAGTGGGTAATCTCCCTTTACCATCAGTCCTATTAACCAACGTACAATCAATGGAAAATAAAATAGACCAACTACGATAGCGTATACACTACCATTCAAAAGTTTGGAGTCACTTAAAAATGTCCTGGTTTTTTAAAGAAAAGCACATTTTGTGTCCATTAAAATAACACCAAATTGATCCGAAATACAGTTTAGACATTGTTAATGTTGTAAATGACTATTGTAGCTGGAAACGGCTGATTTTTAATGGAATATCTACATAGGCGTACAGAGGCCCATTATCAGCAACCATCACTCCTGTGTTCCAATGGCACGTTGTGTTAGCTAATCCAAGTTTATCATTTTAAAAGGCTAAATGATCATTAGAAAACCCTTTTACAATTATGTTAGCACAGCTGAAAACTGTTGTTCTGATTAAAGAAGCAATAAAACTGGCCTTCTTTAGACTAGTTGAGTATCTGTATTACTTTAGTAATGTTTACATACTGCTTTACCCATCTCATATGTATATACTGTATTCTACTCTACGGTATTTTAGTCAATGCCACGCCGACATGCTCAATCTAATATTTCTATATTTCTTAATTCCATCCTTTACTTTTAGATTTGTGTGTATTGTTGTGAATTGTTAGATATTACTGCACTGTTGGAGCTAGGAACACAAGCATTTAGTTAGATACTACTGCACTGTTGGAGCTAGGAACACAAGCATTTAGTTAGATACTACTGCACTGTTGGAGCTAGGAACACAAGAATTTAGTTAGATATTACTGCACTGTTGGAGCTAGAACACAAGCATTTAGCTAGATACTACTGCACTGTTGGAGCTAGAAACACAAGCATTTAGTTAGATATTACTGCACTGTTGGAGCTAGGAACACAAGCATTAGATATTACTGCACTGTTGGAGCTAGGAACACAAGCATTTAGTTAGATACTACTGCACTGTTGGAGCTAGGAACACAAGCATTTAGTTAGATACTACTGCACTGTTGGAGCTAGGAACACAAGAATTTAGTTAGATACTACTGCACTGTTGGAGCTAGAAACACAAGCATTTAGTTAGATATTACTGCACTGTTGGAGCTAGGAACACAAGCATTTAGTTAGATACTACTGCACTGTTGGAGCTAGGAACACAATAATTTAGTTAGATACTACTGTACTGTTGGAGCTAGGAACACAATAATTTAGTTAGATACTACTGTACTGTTGGAGCTAGGAACACAAGCATTTAGTTAGATATTACTGCACTGTTGGAGCTAGGAACACAAGCATTTAGTTAGATATTACTGTTGGAGCTAGGAACACAAGCATTTTGCTACACCTGCAATAACATCTGCTAACCATGTGTATGTGACCATTAACATCTGCTAACCATGTGTATGTGACCATTAACATCTGCTAACCATGTGTATGTGACCAATAACATCTGCTAACCATGTGTATGTGACCATTAACATCTGCTAACCATGTGCATGTGACCAATAACATCTGCTAAATATGTGTATGTGACCAATAACATCTGCTAAATATGTGTATGGACCAATAACATCTGCTAACCATGTGTATGTGACCAATAACATCTGCTAAATATGTGTATGTGACCATTAACATCTGCTAACCATGTGCATGTGACCAATAACATCTGCTAAATATGTGTATGTGACCAATAACATCTGCTAAATATGTGTATGGACCAATAACATCTGCTAAATATGTGTATGGACCAATAACATCTGCTAAATATGTGTATGTGACCAATAACATCTGCTAAATATGTTGTATGGACCAATAACATCTGTTAAATATGTGTATGGACCAATAACATCTGCTAAATATGTGTATGGACCAATAACATCTGTTAAATATGGACCAATAACATCTGTTAAATATGTCTACGTGACCAATAACATCTGTTAAATATGTGTATGGACCAATAACATCTGCTAAATATGTGTATGGACCAATAACATCTGCTAAATATGTGTATGGACCAATAACATCTGTTAAATATGTCTACGTGACCAATAACATCTGTTAAATATGTGTATGGACCAATAAAATGTGATTTGATCAGTCAGCACACATTTTGATTCTAATGACATTGAAAGAGGAGGGAGCCGACAATCAATGGATAAGGCTGTAAAGTTGCTAAGCAAGCCAGATTGACTAGCGTACGGAGCAATGTTATCTATGTGTGTATGTGACAAATAAAATGTGATTTGATTTGATTAACTACTGTAAAGTTGCTAAACAGGCCAGATTGACTAGCGTACAGAGTAATGTTATCTAGCTACTGTAACGTTGCTAAACAAGCCAGATTGACTAGCGTACGGAGTAATGTTATCTAGCTACTGTAACGTTGCTAAACAAGCCAGATTGACTAGCGTACGGAGTAATGTTATCTAGCTACTGTAACGTTGCTAAACAAGCCAGATTGACTAGCGTACGGAGTAATGTTATCTAGCTACTCTACGTTGCTAAGCAAGCCAAATTGACTAGCGTACGGAGTAATGTTATCTAGCTACTGTACGTTGCTAAGCAAGCCAGATTGACTAGAGTACGGCATAATGTTAACTAGCTACTGTAACGTTGCTAAACAAGCCAGATTGACTAGCGTACGGAGTAATGTTATCTAGCTACTGTAACGTTGCTAAGCAGGCCAGATTGACTAGCGTACGGAGTAACGTTATCTAGCTACTGTAACGTTGCTAAACAAGCCAGATTGACTAGCGTACGGAGTAATGTTATCTAGCTACTGTACGTTGCTAAGCAAGCCAGATTGACTAGCGTTTACGGAGTAACGTTTGCTAACATTAATGTTAGATGAGCAAAGCCCATTGCATGTATGATACTTTATCAGCGAGGCAGTATCCCAAAGTTTGGTGTTGACTATGAACTTTACTAAGCTAGCTAGCTAGCTGTGCTTTGTGGAAGAATATGGCCGATATTGTCAACATTGAGTCGGTGCTCCATACAGCTAATGTTACAGCCTTGTTACTAGCAGAGCACAAACAAATAAGCACAAATGAGATAGTGAACGTCCTTGGCTGCTATTGTCATTTTGATTACATGCAAGTATCAAGGCCAACAGTTTACACAGATGACTTCAGCCATGTGAAAGACCTTCCACGGCAAAATATATAGCTAGCTTCCTTTGCTTGTAGCTTGCCTCTCATCTGACTGGTGTTAGCTAGCTACTAGCGCTGTTGCTGTTGCTGCACAACCCAAGTGATTTGGTCCAGTATTAGAGCTCTGAGATTCGGCTGAAAAGCAGCACGTCGTTGGATCTTAACGGACAGAAATTAGCATGTGAGAGTGATAAATTATACATTTAATAAACACTGTTGCACCTACAAACTTAGTCAATCAGACCGTTGTTAAGTCCAATGGTCACTTTATGTACACCATAGTCTCGTTTTAATCATTGCTTCTAGAATTTGAGCGCAGAAAATACTAATAAGTGCTCACAAATACTCCAAAACCAAAATACACAATATCATAAAGTGGGTTCAAAACCGGTCGCAGAACAACACTAACTAGAATTAGAACTGCCAGAACATAACTACACATCACAAGGACACGAGGGGAAACAGAGGGTTAAATACACAACATGTCATTGATGGGATTGGAACCAGGTGTGAAGAAAGACAAGACAAAACCAATGGAAAATGGATCAGCGATGGCTAGAAGGTCGGTGACGTCGACCGCCGAACAAGGAGAGGGCCCGACTTCGGCGGAAATCGTAACAGCCATTCTATTGTGGGGGCGATACATAACATTTAGATATATTTATATACCGAACACGCTCTAATATTTCAGACATTTTTTTAAGTTTTTGAATGATGTGTGTTATGTTATTGTTTATTACTGTACTGTTGGAGCTAGAAACATAAGTATTCCACTGCACGCGTGATAACATATTCAAATCTGTGGATGCGACCAATAAACTTTGTAAGAGCCGCTTTGTAAGAGCTATTAGTTTTACAGTCTATTGATAGTAATACATATGTTATTTTACACTCAGAAGACAGTATGGTACAGTGTCAGTGTGTAGGCCCAAGATACTGTAGTGTCAGTGTGTAGGCCCAAGATACTGTAGTGTCAGTGTGTAGGCCCAAGATACTGTAGTGTCAGTGTGTAGGCCCAAGATACTGTAGTGTCAGTGTGTAGGCCCAAGATACTGTAGTGTCAGTGTGTAGGCCCAAGATACTGTAGTGTCAGTGTGTAGGCCCAAGATACTGTAGTGTCAGTGTGTAGGCCCAAGATACTGTAGTGTCAGTGTGTAGGCCCAAGATACTGCAGTGTCAGTGTGTAGGCCCAATATACTGTAGTGTCAGTGTGTAGGCCCAAGATACTGTAGTGTCAGTGTGTAGGCCCAAGATAATGTAGTGTCAGTGTGTAGGCCCAAGATACTGTAGTGTCAGTGTGTAGGCCCAAGATACTGTAGTGTCAGTGTGTAGACCCAAGATACTGTAGTGTCAGTGTGTAGACCCAAGATACTGTAGTGTCAGTGTGTAGACCCAAGATACTGTAGTGTCAGTGTGTAGGCCCAAGATACTGTAGTGTCAGTGTGTAGGCCCAAGATACTGTAGTGTCAGTGTGTAGGCCCAAGATACTGTAGTGTCAGTGTGTAGGCCCAAGATAATGTAGTGTCAGTGTGTAGGCCCAAGATACTGTAGTGTCAGTGTGTAGGCCCAAGATACTGTAGTGTCAGTGTGTAGGCCCAAGATACTGTAGTGTCAGTGTGTAGGCCCAAGATACTGTAGTGTCAGTGTGTAGGCCCAAGATACTGTAGTGTTAGTGTGTAGGCCCAAGATACTGCAGTGTCAGTGTGTAGGCCCAAGATACTGTAGTGTCAGTGTGTAGGCCCAAGATACTGTAGTGTCAGTGTGTAGGCCCAAGATACTGTAGTGTCAGTGTGTAGACCCAAGATACTGTAGTGTCAGTGTGTAGACCCAAGATACTGTAGTGTCAGTGTGTAGACCCAAGATACTGTAGTGTCAGTGTGTAGACCCAAGATACTGTAGTGTCAGTGTGTAGGCCCAAGATACTGTAGTGTCAGTGTGTAGGCCCAAGATACTGTAGTGTCAGTGTGTAGGCCCAAGATACTGTAGTGTCAGTGTGTAGGCCCAAGATAATGTAGGGTCAGTGTGTAGGCCCAAGATACTGTAGTGTCAGTGTGTAGGCCCAAGATACTGTAGTGTCAGTGTGTAGGCCCAAGATACTGTAGTGTCAGTGTGTAGGCCCAAGATACTGTAGTGTCAGTGTGTAGGCCCAAGATACTGTAGTGTCAGTGTGTAGGCCCAAGATACTGTAGTGTCAGTGTGTAGACCCAAGATACTGTAGTGTCAGTGTGTAGGCCCAAGATACTGTAGTGTCAGTGTGTAGGCCCAAGATACTGTAGTGTCAGTGTGTAGGCCCAAGATACTGTAGTGTCAGTGTGTAGACCCAAGATACTGTAGTGTCAGTGTGTAGGCCCAAGATACTGTAGTGTCAGTGTGTAGACCCAAGATACTGTAGTGTCAGTGTGTAGACCCAAGATACTGTAGTGTCAGTGTGTAGACCCAAGATACTGTAGTGTCAGTGTGTAGGCCCAAGATACTGTAGTGTCAGTGTGTAGGCCCAAGATACTGTAGTGTCAGTGTGTAGGCCCAAGATACTGTAGTGTCAGTGTGTAGGCCCAAGATAATGTAGGGTCAGTGTGTAGGCCCAAGATACTGTAGTGTCAGTGTGTAGGCCCAAGATACTGTAGTGTCAGTGTGTAGGCCCAAGATACTGTAGTGTCAGTGTGTAGGCCCAAGATACTGTAGTGTCAGTGTGTAGGCCCAAGATACTGTAGTGTCAGTGTGTAGGCCCAAGATACTGTAGTGTCAGTGTGTAGGCCCAAGATACTGTAGTGTCAGTGTGTAGGCCCAAGATACTGTAGTGTCAGTGTGTAGGCCCAAGATACTGTAGTGTCAGTGTGTAGGCCCAAGATACTGTAGTGTCAGTGTGTAGGCCCAAGATACTGTAGTGTCAGTGTGTAGGCCCAAGATACTGTAGTGTCAGTGTGTAGACCCAAGATACTGTAGTGTCAGTGTGTAGGCCCAAGATACTGTAGTGTCAGTGTGTAGGCCCAAGATACTGTAGTGTCAGTGTGTAGGCCCAAGATACTGTAGTGTCAGTGTGTAGACCCAAGATACTGTAGTGTCAGTGTGTAGGCCCAATATACTGTAGTGTCAGTGTGTAGACCCAAGATACTGTAGTGTCAGTGTGTAGACCCAAGATACTGTAGTGTCAGTGTGTAGACCCAAGATACTGTAGTGTCAGTGTGTAGGCCCAAGATACTGTAGTGTCAGTGTGTAGGCCCAAGATACTGTAGTGTCAGTGTGTAGGCCCAAGATACTGTAGTGTCAGTGTGTAGGCCCAAGATAATGTAGGGTCAGTGTGTAGGCCCAAGATACTGTAGTGTCAGTGTGTAGGCCCAAGATACTGTAGTGTCAGTGTGTAGGCCCAAGATAATGTAGTGTCAGTGTGTAGGCCCAAGATAATGTAGTGTCAGTGTGTAGGCCCAAGATACTGTAGTGTCAGTGTGTAGACCCAAGATACTGTAGTGTCAGTGTGTAGGCCCAAGATAATGTAGGGTCAGTGTGTAGGCCCAAGATACTGTAGTGTCAGTGTGTAGGCCCAAGATACTGTAGTGTCAGTGTGTAGACCCAAGATACTGTAGTGTCAGTGTGTAGACCCAAGATACTGTAGTGTCAGTGTGTAGGCCCAAGATACTGTAGTGTCAGTGTGTAGGCCCAAGATACTGTAGTGTCAGTGTGTAGACCCAAGATACTGTAGTGTCAGTGTGTAGGCCCAAGATACTGTAGTGTCAGTGTGTAGGCCCAAGATAATGTAGGGTCAGTGTGTAGGCCCAAGATAATGTAGGGTCAGTGTGTAGGCCCAAGATACTGTAGTGTCAGTGTGTAGGCCCAAGATACTGTAGTGTCAGTGTGTAGACCCAAGATACTGTAGTGTCAGTGTGTAGGCCCAAGATACTGTAGTGTCAGTGTGTAGGCCCAAGATAATGTAGTGTCAGTGTGTAGACCCAAGATACTGTAGTGTCAGTGTGTAGGCCCAAGATAATGTAGTGTCAGTGTGTAGGCCCAAGATGCTGTATGTTTTCTGTATCTTCTAGTTATTACTGTCTGTAGGCTGACCTGCTGTAGAAGTCTGTAAAGGTCCTGCGGACAGGGAACCCAGCCCTGCGGATCTTCACGGTCTCCAACATCCCAGAATACCTCAGCTGGTTCAGGACCACTTCTGGGTCAAACATGTTGGCGTTCTGAGAAGTAAAAAAACAACAATGCCATGTGTCAGGTGACATAAGCAGGCTGTCACCAAGGTGACACGACAAAATGCTGACTACACTGGTACTCATTTATACCAGCTGCCAGCACCTTGTGATGTTAGCACCACTTGTAGCTTCAAGGAAGAGGGATTGGTAGAAGACAAGAGAGGGGACAAGGAAGAGGGATTGGTAGAGGACAAGGGAGGGGACAAGGAAGAGGGATTGGTAGAGGACAAGGGAGGGGACAAGGAAGAGGGATTGGTAGAGGACAAGGGAGGGGACAAGGAAGAGGGATTGGTAGAGGACAAGGGAGGGGACAAGGAAGAGGGATTGGTAGAGGACAAGGGAGGGGACAAGGAAGAGGGATTGGTAGAGGACAAGGGAGGGGACAAGGAGAGGGATTGGTAGAGGACAAGGGAGGGGACAAGGAAGAGGGATTGGTAGAGGACAAGGGAGGGGACAAGGAGAGGGATTGGTTAAAGACAAGGGAAGGGACAAGGAAGAGGGATTGGTAGAGGACAAGGGCGGGGACAAGGGAGAGGGATTGGTAGAGGACAAGGGCGGGGACAAGGGAGAGGGATTGGTAGAGGACAAGGGCGGGGACAAGGAAGAGGGATTGCTGCCATGCTAGGGACAGGGACAGGGACAAGGAAGAGGGATTGCTGCCATGCCAGGGACAGGGACAAGGACAAGGGAGAGGGATTGCTGCCATGCTAGGGACAGGGACAGGGACAAGGATAAGGGATTGCTGCCATGCCAGGGACAGGGACAGGGACAAGGAAGAGGGATTGCTGCCATGCTAGGGACAGGGACAAGGAAGAGGGATTGCTGCCATGCCAGGGACAGGCGACAAGGTGAGACATGGTAGTGATTGGCACTGGGGACTCTGTGAGAACATGTGCCTCTGAAACAGTAACCTTCTGTAACCCAAACCTCTCAGAGGACAATGAGAACAGTGATCATGCCTTGTTAACCATGAACGCCTTGTGCCAGTTCCAGAAGGAAATGAATCTATTGGCAACGCACTTCATCATGTGTTAAATGTCAATAGGAAAGTTGTTTTGTTTTCCACTGCGGAGACATAGTGGAACCAGTTCTACAGCCCCTCGCTGACCTCTCTTCTCTCCCTCCACAGCAGCAGTCAGCAGGTCAGTAGTGCAACAATGGCCCACACACAACCAACTGCAGCTGTGGCGGGCCAACCCTAACCCCTCATCTCTGACCTGGGCTGGAAGAATGTTCTGGCAGAGGGGCGTTGTTACAGAGGCACAAAGAGAGCCCTCACGGACCCATGGAAGGCCCCGGAACACTCAACACACTCAGAGCCCTCACGGCCCATGGAAGGCCCCGGAACACGCAACACACTCAGAGCCCTCACGGACCCATGGAAGGCCCCGGAACACTCAACACACTCAGAGCCCTCACGGACCCATGGACGGCCCCGGAACACTCAACACACTTAGAGCCCTCACGGACCCATGGAAGGCCCCGGAACACTCAACACACTCAGAGCCCTCACGGACCCATGGAAGTGCCCGGAACACTCAGTACACTCAGAGCCCTCACGGACCCATGGAAGGCCCCGGAACACGCAACACACTCAGAGCCCTCACGGACCCATGGAAGGCCCCGGAACACTCAAGACATTCGGAGCTCTATTCAATCAGCCGACATCCGCATAGAGGTTGTTTTGGCGTGTCAGAGGTGGAACTGAGTTAGAGCTGTCAGATCTACAAGTGGCTCCTGGCATTATACCTAAAGCAGACATTGCCATTCTATACAGTGCCTTTGGAAAGTATTCAGACCCCTTGACTTTTTCCATATTTTGTTACGTTACAGACTTATTCTAAAATGGATTAAATAAAATGGTTAGCAATCTACACACAATACCCCCTAATGAAAAAGGAAAAACAGGTTTTGAGAAATTTTAGCAAATGTATCAAAAATAAAAAACAGAAATACCTTATTTACATAAGTATTCAGACCCTTTGCTATGAGACTCAAAATTGAGCTCAGGTGCATCCTGTTTCCATTGATCATCCTTGAGATGTTTCTACAACTTGATTGGAGTCCACCTGTGGTAAATTCAATTGATTGGACATCATTTGGAAAGGCACACACCTGTCTATATAAGGTTCCACAGTTGACAGTGCATGTCAGAGCAAAAACCAAGCCATGAGGTCAAAAGATTTGTCCGTAGAGCTCTGAGACAGGATTGTGTTGAGGCACAGATCTAGGGAAAGTTACCAAAACATTTCTGCAGCATTGAAGGTCCCCAAGAACCCAGTGGCCTCCATCAATCTTAAATGGAAGAAGTTTGGAACCACAAAGATCCTTCCTAGAGCTGGCCGCCCGGCGAAACTGAGCAATCGGGGAGAAGGGCCATGGTCAGGGAGGTGACTAACAATCCAATGGTCACTCTGACAGAGTTCCTCTGTGGAGATGGGAGAACCTTCCAGAAGGACAACCATCTCTGTAGCACCCCACCAATCAGGCCTTTATGGTAGAGTGGCCAGATGGAAGCCACTCCTCAGTAAAAGGTACATGACAGCCCACTTGGAGTTTGCCAAAAGGCACCTACCGATCAAATCAAATCAAATGTATTTATATAGCCCTTCTTACATCAGCCCTAGATCCTCTGGTCTGATGAAACCAAGATTGAACTATTTGGCCTGAATGCCAAGCGTCACGTCTAGAGGAAACCTGGCATCATCCTTACGGTGAAGCATGGTGGTGGCAACATCATGTTGTGGGGTATGTT
The DNA here is from genome assembly GCF_057628025.1 of Oncorhynchus mykiss. NCBI lineage: Eukaryota > Metazoa > Chordata > Actinopteri > Salmoniformes > Salmonidae > Oncorhynchus > Oncorhynchus mykiss. The sequence goes on from NC_143024.1 coordinate 96,713,304, forward strand.
TGTCAGCAGCAGGGACTGGGAGATTAGTCAGGATCGAGGCAAAGATTAATGGAGCAAAGTACGGAGCGATCCTTGATGAAAACCTTCTCCAGAGTGCTAAGAACCTCAAACTGGGGCGAAGGATTACCTTCCAACAGGACAACGACCTTGTTCATGTTGGGTTAAAAACTGAATGACCCACCTTGTCCATGTTGGGGTGAATACTGAATGACCCACCTTGTTCATGTTGGGGTGAGTACTGAATTACCCACCTTGTCCATGTTGGGGTGAATACTGAACGACCCACCTTGTTCATGTTGTGGTGAGTACTGAATGACCCACCTTGTCCATGTTGTGGTGAATACTGAATGACCCACCTTGTTCATGTTGTGGTGAATACTGAATGACCCACCTTGTACATGTTGTGGTGAATACTGAATGACCCACCTTGTTCATGTTGTGGTGAATACTGAATGACCCACCTTGTTCATGTTGGGTTTGATGCAGCGCACAAAGAAAGGGTTGGAGGCACTCAGAGTGTTCATCAAGGAATGGAGAGAGTCCTGCAGAAACACAACAACACATCTAGCTGGATACGGATCAGAAACATAACAACACATCTAGATACGGGATCAGAAACACAACAACACATCTAGATACGGGATCAGAAACACAACAACACATCTAGATACGGGATCATAAACACAACAACACATCTAGATACGGGATCAGAAACACAACAACACATCTAGATACGGGATCAGAAACACAACAACACATCTAGATACGGGATCAGAAACACAAGTCAAGACAATACCTATCATATAATAGACTACTCCAGGGGAAGTCAAGACAATACCTATCATATAATAGCCAAGAGGATTCCATCAGGCTGAATAGTAAAGGATAAAGGTTAATATAGCATGTGGGTGACTAGAGGTCATCCCTGAACTGAGAGCTGACGGTGGGTTAGGGTTAGAGGTCAGGGGTCATGAATAGTGGTCCTCACCCTGAACTGAGAGCTGACGGTGGGTTTGGGTTAGAGGTCAGGGGTCATGAATAGTGGTCCTCACCCTGAACTGAGAGCTGACGGTGGGTTAAGGGTCAGGGGTCATGAATAGTGGTCCTCACCCTGAACTGAGAGCTGACGATGGGTTAGGGGTCAGGGGTCAGGGGTCATGAATAGTGGTCCTCACCCTGAACTGAGAGCTGACGGTTGGTTAGGGGTTAGGGGTCATGAACAGTGGTCCTCACCCTGAACTGAGAGCTGACGGTGGGTTAGAGGTCAGGGGTCATGAACAGTGGTCCTCACCCTGAACTGAGAGCTGACGGTGGGTTAGAGGTCAGGGGTCATGAACAGTGGTCCTCACCCTGAACTGAGAGCTGACGATGGGTTAGGGGTCAGGGGTCATGAATAGTGGTCCTCACCCTGAACTGAGAGCTGACGGTGGGTTTGGGTTAGAGGTCAGGGGTCATGAATAGTGGTCCTCACCCTGAACTGAGAGCTGACGGTTGGTTAGGGGTCAGGGGTCATGAACAGTGGTCCTTACCCTGAACTGAGAGCTGACGGTGGGTTAGAGGTCAGGGGTCATGAACAGTGGTCCTCACCCTGAACTGAGAGCTGACGGTGGGTTAAGGGTCAGGGGTCATGAACAGTGGTCTTCACCCTGAACTGAGAGCTGACGGTGGGTTAGAGGTCAGGGGTCATGAACAGTGGTCCTCACCCTGAACTGAGAGCTGACGGTTGGTTAGGGGTCAGGGGTCATGAACAGTGGTCCTCACCCTGAACTGAGAGCTGACGGTGGGTTAGAGGTCAGGGGTCATGAACAGTGGTCCTCACCCTGAACTGAGAGCTGACGGTGGGTTAGGGTTAGAGGTCAGGGGTCATGAACAGTGAGCCTCACTCTGAACTGAGAGCTGACGGTGGGTTAGGGTTAGAGGTCAGGGGTCATGAACAGTGGTCCTCACCCTGAACTGAGAGCTGATGGTGGGTTAGGGTTAGAGGTCAGGGGTCATGAACAGTGAGCCTCACCCTGAACTGAGAGCTGACGGTGGGTTTGCGTCTGGCCGTCCCCATCTTCAGGGTCTCCTCTCCGTTCCTGCTTCCGACACGCTCAAACAGGTCATAGATGAAGTCAAGCCTGAAGGACATAAACCACAGTCCTTTACATTAAACAAACAAACTCGTCAAAGGAGGAACTATACGCACAATGTCAACTGCAGAGATTATTCAACTGTTGCAAACATTTTATGACCAGGGGAAAGGGGGAGACCTAGTCAGTTGTACAACTGAATGCCTTCAACTGAAGTGTCTTCCTCATTTAACCTGAATCAGAGAGGTACGGGGAGGGGGGGGGCTGCCTTAATCGACGTCCATGTCATCAGTACCCAGAGAGCGGTTGTTCTTGGGGACTGCCAGCTTGGGATTTGAACCAGTGACCTTTCGGTTACTGGCCCAATGCTCTTAGCCAGGGTTTCTCAAACTCAATCCTGGGCCCTCCCCTCCCCTTCGTGCAGATGTTGGTTTCTGTCCCAGCACTACACAGCTGATTCAAACAACCAAAGCTTGATGATGAGTTGGTTATTTGAAATCAGCTGTGTAGTTTTAGGGTACCCAGGGGTGGGGGAAACCCTGGTCTAGACTACCTGCTAACGATCATGGACATCGTGTATACCTGCTGTCTTTAAGCATGTTTAAGATGTCATCTCTGAAGGTGTCTCTGTTCTTCTGGAGGATCCCTCTGACGTCATACAGAACCTGGTCAAAATAAACAGGTAGAGGAGCAGACAGACCAGAGGCATGTCGCCGTACGTTCAGTTAGTACTGTACATTACATTAGCTGTACATGAAGAGAATGATAGCTAGTCTCCTAAAGTCTGTCAAAGCTGTGGCTGAGACTCACTGAGAGAGAAGGGATAGTGTGAACAATGCGGAGAGGACCTGGGGGCAGTGTTAATACTGTCACCTGTTGAGAGTTACTGAGCCCTGGTCTTAACAGGAGAAGATTCCTCACTAGAGTAATGAGGGCACAGAGGGATCAGGGGGGGCAGAGGGATCAGGGGGGGGGCAGTGTTAATACTGTCACCTGTTGAGAGTTACTGAGCCCTGGTCTTAACAGGAGAAGATTCCTCACTAGAGTACTGAGGGCACAGAGGGATCAGGGGGGGCAGAGGGATCAGGGGGGGGCAGTGTTAATACTGTCACCTGTTGAGAGTTACTGAGCCCTGGTCTTAACAGGAGAAGATTCCTCACTAGAGTAATGAGGGCACAGAGGGATCAAGGGGGGCAGTGTTAATACTGTCACCTGTTGAGAGTTACTGAGCCCTGGTCTTAACAGGAGAAGATTCTTCACTAGAGTAATGAGGGGACAGAGGGATCAGGGGGGGCAGAGGGATCAGGGGGGGGGAGAGGGAACAGGGGGGGGCAGAGGGAACAGGGGGGGCAGAGGGATCACTAATCTGGAATAAAGTCTCACTAATCTGGAATAAGGTCTCACTAGATCTGGAATAAGGTCTCACTAATCTGGAATAAGGTCTCACTATATCTGGAATAAGGTCTCACTAATCTGTAATAAGGTCTCACTATATCTGGAATAAGGTCTCACTATATCTGGAATAAGGTCTCACTAGATCTGGAATAAGGTCTCACTATATCTGGAATAAGGTCTCACTAGATCTGGAATAAGGTCTCACTAGATCTGGAATAAGGTCTCAATAATCTGGAATAAGGTCTCACTATATCTGGAATAAGGTATCACTATATCTGGAATAAGGTCTCACTAGATCTGGAATAAGGTCTCACTAGATCTGGAATAAGGTCTCACTATATCTGGAATAAGGTCTCACTATATCTGGAATAAGGTCTCACTATATCTGGAATAAGGTCTCACTATATCTGGAATAAGGTCTCAGCATTGTATTACTATATAAAGTAATCATTATAAAACAGTTAGACTAGATATGTTATAATTTATATTGAATATACTGAAGAATGTGACTCTCTCCTCTGAAGTAGAGGCCTTCCAGATAACAGAGGAGGCAGCAGGGGAGAGGGGTTCTAGGGAGAGGAGGGAGGGACCGGAATCATGGCTCCTACACTGAAGTAGGTGTCAATGAGCCAACCTCCTCTTCTCACCCTCGTCTCCCCCTCTCCGTGCCCTGGTCAATGAAAAGGAAAGAGAATGGGAGGAAAAGGGAGGAGGTGTCCTGGCTCTTTTGACTTCTGACTCATGATTGAACAGGTTATGATGCACCCTCCCCACCCCGACCCCCTAGACTCGTTAGGAGCCCTGTCTCTCTCTCTGGGCCTAGTGGTCTAGCTGTAAGGGTAGACACAGGAAAACCTGGCTCCCTGTAGAGGAAAGGCTGTGCAACCACTGCACCACAGCAGAACCTGAAACAGAGCTGCATTTCCTGACAAAATGTTAAAAAAATATAAAACTATTAGAAAGTCATTTCCCCAAATTTTAAACCCTTCAAAGTTTCAAAGACGAGAATAGGCTACCCGTCCTGTTGGGGGAGGACGCAGAGAGCTGTGGGTTGGCAGCGCACTACATTGCTGCCTGCCATAAGATGAGGGACAGTGTCTGACAGACCAATCAACCAGCACACATCCTCTATGTCATCGTTACTACCTCATCCATTGGATGGTTATTTTTACCCTTGATAATAGTTGTTACTAATTGTCTGGTTGACTATTTTGATTAGTAATATTTTAATTATGTTAATATTGTAAATGTATCACTAAATCTCCAAAGTACACTTTGACATTATGTACATTGTTACGTCATGCCAATAAAGTGAATTGAATTCAAAAGTGAGATTGTGAGAGAGAGCGAGACAGCGAGAGAGAAAGCGAGAGAGCGAGACAGAGAGAGAGAGAGCGAGACAGCGAGAGAGACAGCGAGAGAGACAGCGAGAGAGAAAGCGAGAGAGCGAGACAGAGAGACAGAGAGAGAGAGAGCGAGACAGAGAGAGACAGAGAGAGAGAAAGCGAGAGAGAGAGCGAGACAGAGAGAGAGAGAGACAGAGAGAGACAGAGAGAGAGAGAGGGAGACAGAGAGAGAGCGAGACAGAGAGCGAGACAGAGAGAGACAGAGAGAGAGAGAGCGAGACAGAGAGAGACAGAGAGAGAGAGAGCTAAACAGAGAGAGAGCGAGACAGAGAAAACGAGCGAGACAGAGAGAGAGAGAGAGAGAGAGCGAGACAGAGAGAGCGAGAGGGAGAGGGAGAGAGAGAGAGAGAGGGAGAGAAAGAGAGCGAGACAGAGAGAGCGAGAGGGAGAGAAATCAGATGCTCAACACGCTCTGCTCACACCTACTGTAATGGTCCAAGCCTTAAAAAAACTCAGGGCCATGCTAATTTGGTATAGATCAGACCTAACTCACTCTGTTAAATTAGTCAAAACAGGAACATTTTACATCTGACTAGAAATTCATAAGGACATTTTCTCAGTGAAAAATGTCCTCCTGTGTGCTACCTATATCCCCCCACTAGAATCCCCATACTTTAATGAAGACAGCTTCTCCATCCTGGATGGGGAAATCAATCATTTCCAGGTCCAGAGACATGTACTAGTCTGTGGTGACCTAAATGCCAGAACCGGACAAGAACCTGACACCCTCAGCACACAGGGGGACAAACACCTACCTGGAAGTGACAGCATTCCCTCCCCCATATGCCCCCCTAGGCATAACTACGACAACATAACCAACAAAAATGGGTCACAACTCCTGCAGCTCTGTCGCACGCTGGGTATGTACATAGTCAATAGGCTTCGAGGGGACTCCTATGGTAGGTACACCTATAGCTCATCTCTTGGCAGTAGTACTGTAGACTACATTAACACTAACCTCAACCCAGAGTCTCTCAGAGAGTTCACAGTCAGCCCACTGACACCTCTATCAGATCAAAGCAAAATCACAGTCTACTTGAACAGAGCAATTCTCAAATCATGAGGCATCAAAGCCAAAGGAACTCAATAATATTAAGAAATGCTATAGATGGAATGAAAGCAGTGTGGAAACAGTCTGCCAAAAACAATTAGGCAACAACAAATTCAATCCCTTTTAGACAACTTCCTGGACAAAACGTTCCACTGTAATAGTGAAGGTGTAAACTAGGCAGTAGAAAACCTAAACAGTATATTTGACCTCTCAGCTTCCCTATCAAATATAAACATTTCAAACAGACAACCTAAGAAAATTAACAACAATGACAAATGGTTTGATGAAGAATGCAAAAACCTAAAAAAGAAATTGAGATACCTGTCCAACCAAAAACATAGAGACCCAGACAACCTGAGTCTACGCCTTCACTATGGTGAATCACTAAAACAATACAGAAATACACTACGGAAAAAGAATGAACAGCATGTCAGAAATCAGCTCAATGTAATTGAAGAATCCATAGACTCTAACCACTTCTGGAAAAATTGGAAAACTCTAAACAAACAACACAAATAATTATCTATCCAAATTAGAGAGCTATGGATAAACCACTTCTCCAATCTTTTTGCCTCTATAACAAATAACAAACAGCAAAATGATCAAATACAAATCTTAGTACTTCCGGTGCCGACAGAGATGGCCGCCTCGCTTCGCGTTCCTAGGAAACTATGCAGTTTTTTGTTTTTTTTACGTGTTACTTTTTACATTGGCACCCCAGATCATCTTAGGTTTCATTACATACAGTTGAGAAGAACTACTGAATATAAGAGCAGCGTCAACTCACCATCAGTACGACCAAGAATATGACTTTCCCGGAGCGGATCCTGTGTTCTGCCTTTCACCCAGGACAATGGAATGGATCCCAGCCGGCGACCCAAAAAAACGACTTCGTAAAAGAGGCAAATGAAGCGGTCTTCTGGTCAGACTCCGGAGACGGGCACATTGCGCACCAATCCCTAGCATACTTCTCGCCAATGTCCAGTCTCTTGACAACAAGCTTGATGAAATCCGAGCAAGGGTAGCATTCCAGAGGGACATCAGAGACTGTAACGTTCTTTGCTTCACGGAAACATGGCTCACTCGAGAGACGCTAACGGAGTCGGTGCAGCCAGCGGGTTTCTCCACGCATCGCGCCAACAGAAACAAACATCTTTCTGGTAAGAAGAGGGGCGGGGGCGTATGCCTTATGCTTAACGAGACGTGGTGTGGTCACAACAACATACAGGAACTCAAGTCCTTCTGTTCACCTGATTTAGAATTCCTCACAATCAAATGTCGACCACATTATCTACCAAGAGAATTCTGTTTGATTATAATCACAGCTGTATATATTCCCCCCCAAGCAGACACATCGATGGCTCTGAACAAACTTTATTTGACTCTTTGCAAACTGGAAACCACATATCCTGAGGCTGCATTCATTGTAGCTGGGGATTTTAACAAGGCTAATCTGAAAACAAGACTCCCTAAATTGTATCAGCATATCGATTGCGCAACCAGGGCTGGTAAAACCTTGGATCATTGCTATTCTAACTTCCGCGACGCGTATAAGGCCCACCCCCGCCCTCCTTTCGGAAAAGCTGACCACGACTCCATTTTGTTGCTCCCTCCCTGCCTACAGACAGAAACTAAAACAAGAAGCTCCCGTGCTGAGGTCTGTTCAACGCTGGTCCGACCAATCTGATTCCACGCTCCAAGACTGCTTCCATCACGTGGACTGGGATATGTTCCGCACTGCGTCCAACAACAACATTGACAAATATGCTGATTCGGTGAGCGAGTTCATTAGAACGTGCATTGAAGATGTCGTTCCCATAGCAACGAACGATTAAAACATTCCCAAACCAGAAACCGTGGATTGATGGCAGCATTCGCGTGAAACTGAAAGCGCGAACCACTGCTTTTAACCAGGGCAAGGTGACCGGAAACATGACCGAATACAAACAGTGTAGCTATTCCCTCCGCAAGGCAATCAAACAAGCTAAGCGTCAGTATAGAGACAAAGTAGAGTCGCAATTCAACGGCTCAGACACAAGAGGTATGTGGCAGGGTCTACAGTCAATCACGGATTACAAAAAGAACACCAGCCCCGTCACGGACCAGGATGTCTTGCTCCCAGGCAGACTAAATAACTTTTTTGCCCGCTTTGGGGGCAAACTACCTGCCCTCCAGGACACCTACACCACCCGATGTCACAGGAAGGCCATAAAGATCATCAAGGACAACAACCACCCGATCCACTGCCTGTTCACCCCGCTATCATCCAGAAGGCGAGGTCAGTACAGGTGCATCAAAGCAGGGACCGAGAGACTGAAAAACAGCTTCTATCTCAAGGCCATCAGACTGTTAAACAGCCACCACTAACATTGAGTGGCTGATGCCAACATAGTGACTCAACTCCAGCCACTTTAATAATGGGAATTGATGGAAATTGATGTAAAATATATCACTAGCCACTTTAAACAATGCTACTTAATATAATGTTTGCATACCCTACATTATTCATCTCATATGTATATGTATATACTGTACTCTATATCATCTAATGTATCACTAGCCACTTTAAACTATGCCACTTTGTTTACATACCCTACATTACTCATCTCATATGTATATACCGTACTGCATCTTGCCTATGCCGTTCTGTACCATCACTCATTCATATATCTTTATGTACATATTCTTTATCCCTTTACACTTGTGTGTGTATAAGGTAGTAGTTTTGGAATTGTTAGGCAAGATTACTCGTTGGTTATTACTGCATTGTCGGAACTAGAAGCACAAGCATTTCGCTACAGGAATGACTATGGTAGAAACAGGACCTGTCACTGGGCAGGGCAGGGACTCAGGGAGAATGACTATGGTAGAAACAGGACCTGTCACTGGGCAGGGCAGGGCAGGGACTCAGGAGGAATGACTATGGTAGAAACAGGACCTGTCACTGGGCAGGGCAGGGCAGGGACTCAGGAGGAATGACTATGGTAGAAACAGGACCTGTCACTGGGCAGGGCAGGGCAGGGACTCAGGAGGAATGACTATGGTAGAAACAGGACCTGTCACTGGGCAGGGCAGTGACTCAGGGAGAATGACTATGGTAGAAACTGGACCTGTCACTGGGCAGGGCAGGGACTCAGGGAGAATGACTATGGTAGAAACAGGACCTGTCACTGGGCAGGGCAGGGACTCAGGAGGAATGACTATGGTAGAAACAGGACCTGTCACTGGGCAGGGCAGGCCAGGGACTCAGGAGGAATGACTATGGTAGAAACAGGACCTGTCACTGGGCAGGGCAGGGACTCAGGAGGAATGACTATGGTAGAAACAGGACCTGTCACTGGGCAGGGCAGGGCAGGGACTCAGGAGGAATGACTATGGTAGAAACAGGACCTGTCACTGGGCAGGGCAGGGCAGGGACTCAGGGAGAATGACTATGGTAGAAACAGGACCTGTCACTGGGCAGGGCAGGGACTCAGGAGGAATGACTATGGTAGAAACAGGACCTGTCACTGGGCAGGGCAGGGACTCAGGAGGAATGACTATGGTAGAAACAGGACCTGTCACTGGGCAGGGCAGGGACTCAGGAGGAATGACTATGGTAGAAACAGGACCTGTCACTGGGCAGGGCAGGGACTCAGGAGGAATGACTATGGTAGAAACAGGACCTGTCACAGGGCAGGGCAGGGACTCAGGAGGAATGACTATGGTAGAAACAGGACCTGTCACAGGGCAGGGCAGGGACTCAGGAGGAATGACTATGGTAGAAACAGGACCTGTCACTGGGCAGGGCAGGGCAGGGACTCAGGGAGAATGACTATGGTAGAAACAGGACCTGTCACTGGGCAGGGCAGGGCAGGGACTCAGGGAGAATGACTATGGTAGAAACAGGACCTGTCACTGGGCAGGGCAGGGACTCAGGAGGAATTACTATGGTAGAAACAGGACCTGTCACTGGGCAGGGCAGGGACTCAGGAGGAATTACTATGGTAGAAACAGGACCTGTCACTGGGCAGGGCAGGGCAGGGACTCAGGAGGAATGACTATGGTAGAAACAGGACCTGTCACTGGGCAGGGCAGGGCAGGGACTCAGGGAGAATGACTATGGTAGAAACAGGACCTGTCACTGGGCAGGGCAGGGACTCAGGAGGAATGACTATGGTAGAAACAGGACCTGTCACTGGGCAGGGCAGGGACTCAGGAGGAATGACTATGGTAGAAACAGGACCTGTCACTGGGCAGGGCAGGGCAGGGACTCAGGGAGAATGACTATGGTAGAAACAGGACCTGTCACTGGGCAGGGCAGGGACTCAGGAGGAATGACTATGGTAGAAACAGGACCTGTCACAGGGCAGGGCAGGGCAGGGACTCAGGGAGAATGACTATGGTAGAAACAAGACCTGTCACTGGGCAGGGCAGGGCAGGGACTCAGGAGGAATGACTATGGTAGAAACAGGACCTGTTACTGGGCAGGGCAGGGCAGGGACTCAGGAGGAATGACTATGGTAGAAACAGGACCTGTCACTGGGCAGGGCAGGGACTCAGGGAGAATGACTATGGTAGAAACAGGACCTGTCACTGGGCAGGGCAGGGCAGGGACTCAGGGAGAATGACTATGGTAGAAACAGGACCTGTCACTGGGCAGGGCAGGGACTCAGGAGGAATGACTATGGTAGAAACAGGACCTGTCACAGGGCAGGGCAGGGCAGGGACTCAGGGAGAATGACTATGGTAGAAACAAGACCTGTCACTGGGCAGGGCAGGGCAGGGACTCAGGAGGAATGACTATGGTAGAAACAGGACCTGTCACAGGGCAGGGCAGGGCAGGGACTCAGGGAGAATGACTATGGTAGAAACAAGACCTGTCACTGGGCAGGGCAGGGCAGGGACTCAGGAGGAATGACTATGGTAGAAACAGGACCTGTCACTGGGCAGGGCAGGGACTCAGGGAGAATGACTATGGTAGAAACAGGACCTGTCACAGGGCAGGGCAGGGCAGGGACTCAGGGAGAATGACTATGGTAGAAACAGGACCTGTCACTGGGCAGGGCAGGGCAGGGACTCAGGGAGAATGACTATGGTAGAAACAGGACCTGTCACTGGGCAGGGCAGGGCAGGGACTCAGGGAGAATGACTATGGTAGAAACAGGACCTGTCACTGGGCAGGGCAGGGACTCAGGAGGAATGACTATGGTAGAAACAGGACCTGTCACTGGGCAGGGCAGGGACTCAGGAGGAATGACTATGGTAGAAACAGGACCTGTCACTGGGCAGGGCAGGGCAGGGACTCAGGAGGAATGACTATGGTAGAAACAGGACCTGTCACTGGGCAGGGCAGGGACTCAGGAGGAATGACTATGGTAGAAACAGGACCTGTCACTGGGCAGGGCAGGGCAGGGACTCAGGAGGAATGACTATGGTAGAAACAGGACCTGTCACTAGGCAGGGCAGGGACTCAGGAGGAATGACTATGGTAGAAACAGGACCTGTCACTGGGCAGGGCAGGGCAGGGACTCAGGAGGAATGACTATGGTAGAAACAGGACCTGTTACTGGGCAGGGCAGGGACTCAGGGAGAATGACTATGGTAGAAACAGGACCTGTCACTGGGCAGGGCAGGGCAGGGACTCAGGAGGAATGACTATGGTAGAAACAGGACCTGTCACTGGGCAGGGCAGGGCAGGGACTCAGGAGGAATGACTATGGTAGAAACAGGACCTGTCACTGGGCATGGCAGGGCAGGGACTCAGGGAGAATGACTATGGTAGAAACAGGACCTGTCACTGGGCAGGGCAGGGACTCAGGAGGAATGACTATGGTAGAAACAGGACCTGTCACTGGGCAGGGCAGGGACTCAGGAGGAATGACTATGGTAGAAACAGGACCTGTCACTGGGCAGGGCAGGGCAGGGACTCAGGGAGAATGACTATGGTAGAAACAGGACCTGTCACAGGGCAGGCCAGGGACTCAGGGAGAATGACTATGGTAGAAACAGGACCTGTCACTGGGCAGGGCAGGGACTCAGGAGGAATGACTATGGTAGAAACAGCACCTGTCACTGGGCAGGGCAAGGCAGGGACTCAGGAGGAATGACTATGGTAGAAACAGGACCTGTCACTGGGCAGAGCAGGGCAGGGACTCAGGGAGAATGACTATGGTAGAAACAGGACCTGTCACTGGGCAGGGCAGGGACTCAGGAGGAATGACTATGGTAGAAACAGGACCTGTCACTGGGCAGGGCAGGGACTCAGGAGGAATGACTATGGTAGAAACAGGACCTGTCACTGGGCAGGGCAGGGCAGGGACTCAGGAGGAATGACTATGGTAGAAACAGGACCTGTCACTAGGCAGGGCAGGGACTCAGGAGGAATGACTATGGTAGAAACAGGACCTGTCACTGGGCAGGGCAGGGCAGGGACTCAGGAGGAATGACTATGGTAGAAACAGGACCTGTTACTGGGCAGGGCAGGGACTCAGGGAGAATGACTATGGTAGAAACAGGACCTGTCACTGGGCAGGGCAGGGCAGGGACTCAGGAGGAATGACTATGGTAGAAACAGGACCTGTCACTGGGCAGGGCAGGGCAGGGACTCAGGAGGAATGACTATGGTAGAAACAGGACCTGTCACTGGGCAGGGCAGGGACTCAGGAGGAATGACTATGGTAGAAACAGGACCTGTCACTGGGCAGGGCAGGGACTCAGGAGGAATGACTATGGTAGAAACAGGACCTGTCACTGGGCAGGGCAGGGCAGGGACTCAGGGAGAATGACTATGGTAGAAACAGGACCTGTCACAGGGCAGGCCAGGGACTCAGGGAGAATGACTATGGTAGAAACAGGACCTGTCACTGGGCAGGGCAGGGACTCAGGAGGAATGACTATGGTAGAAACAGCACCTGTCACTGGGCAGGGCAAGGCAGGGACTCAGGAGGAATGACTATGGTAGAAACAGGACCTGTCACTGGGCAGAGCAGGGCAGGGACTCAGGGAGAATGACTATGGTAGAAACAGGACCTGTCACTGGGCAGGGCAGGGACTCAGGAGGAATGACTATGGTAGAAACAGGACCTGTCACTGGGCAGGGCAGGGCAGGGACTCAGGAGGAATGACTATGGTAGAAACAGGACCTGTCACTAGGCAGGGCAGGGACTCAGGAGGAATGACTATGGTAGAAACAGGACCTGTCACTGGGCAGGGCAAGGCAGGGACTCAGGAGGAATGACTATGGTAGAAACAGGACCTGTCACTGGGCAGAGCAGGGCAGGGACTCAGGGAGAATGACTATGGTAGAAACAGGACCTGTCACTGGGCAGGGCAGGGACTCAGGAGGAATGACTATGGTAGAAACAGGACCTGTCACTGGGCAGGGCAGGGCAGGGACTCAGGAGGAATGACTATGGTAGAAACAGGACCTGTCACTAGGCAGGGCAGGGACTCAGGAGGAATGACTATGGTAGAAACAGGACCTGTCACTGGGCAGGGCAGGGCAGGGACTCAGGAGGAATGACTATGGTAGAAACAGGACCTGTCACTGGGCAGGGCAGGGACTCAGGGAGAATGACTATGGTAGAAACAGGACCTGTCACTGGGCAGGGCAGGGACTCAGGGAGAATGACTATGGTAGAAACAGGACCTGTCACTGGGCAGGGCAGGGACTCAGGAGGAATGACTATGGTAGAAACAGGACCTGTCACTGGGCAGGGCAGGGACTCAGGAGGAATGACTATGTTAGAAACAGGACCTGTTACTGGGCAGGGCAGGGCAGGGACTCAGGAGGAATGACTATGGTAGAAACAGGACCTGTCACTGGGCAGGGCAGGGACTCAGGGAGAATGACTATGGTAGAAACAGGACCTGTCACTGGGCAGGGCAGGGACTCAGGAGGAATTACTATGGTAGAAACAGGACCTGTCACTGGGCAGGGCAGGGACTCAGGAGGAATGACTATGGTAGAAACAGGACCTGTCACTGGGCAGGGCAGGGCAGGGACTCAGGGAGAATGACTATGGTAGAAACAGGACCTGTCACTGGGCAGCGCAGGGCAGGGACTCAGGGAGAATGACTATGGTAGAAACAGGACCTGTCACTGGGCAGGGCAGGGACTCAGGAGGAATGACTATGGTAGAAACAGGACCTGTCACTGGGCAGGGCAGGGACTCAGGAGGAATGACTATGGTAGAAACAGGACCTGTCACTAGGCAGGGCAGGGACTCAGGAGGAATGACTATGGTAGAAACAGGACCTGTCACTGGGCAGGGCAGGGCAGGGACTCAGGAGGAATGACTATGGTAGAAACAGGACCTGTTACTGGGCAGGGCAGGGACTCAGGGAGAATGACTATGGTAGAAACAGGACCTGTCACTGGGCAGGGCAGGGCAGGGACTCAGGAGGAATGACTATGGTAGAAACAGGACCTGTCACTGGGCAGGGCAGGGCAGGGACTCAGGAGGAATGACTATGGTAGAAACAGGACCTGTCACTGGGCATGGCAGGGCAGGGACTCAGGGAGAATGACTATGGTAGAAACAGGACCTGTCACTGGGCAGGGCAGGGACTCAGGAGGAATGACTATGGTAGAAACAGGACCTGTCACTGGGCAGGGCAGGGACTCAGGAGGAATGACTATGGTAGAAACAGGACCTGTCACTGGGCAGGGCAGGGCAGGGACTCAGGGAGAATGACTATGGTAGAAACAGGACCTGTCACAGGGCAGGCCAGGGACTCAGGGAGAATGACTATGGTAGAAACAGGACCTGTCACTGGGCAGGGCAGGGACTCAGGAGGAATGACTATGGTAGAAACAGCACCTGTCACTGGGCAGGGCAGGGCAGGGACTCAGGAGGAATGACTATGGTAGAAACAGGACCTGTCACTGGGCAGAGCAGGGCAGGGACTCAGGGAGAATGACTATGGTAGAAACAGGACCTGTCACTGGGCAGGGCAGGGACTCAGGAGGAATGACTATGGTAGAAACAGGACCTGTCACTGGGCAGGGCAGGGACTCAGGAGGAATGACTATGGTAGAAACAGGACCTGTCACTGGGCAGGGCAGGGCAGGGACTCAGGAGGAATGACTATGGTAGAAACAGGACCTGTCACTAGGCAGGGCAGGGACTCAGGAGGAATGACTATGGTAGAAACAGGACCTGTCACTGGGCAGGGCAGGGCAGGGACTCAGGAGGAATGACTATGGTAGAAACAGGACCTGTCACTGGGCAGGGCAGGGACTCAGGGAGAATGACTATGGTAGAAACAGGACCTGTCACTGGGCAGGGCAGGGACTCAGGGAGAATGACTATGGTAGAAACAGGACCTGTCACTGGGCAGGGCAGGGACTCAGGAGGAATGACTATGGTAGAAACAGGACCTGTCACTGGGCAGGGCAGGGACTCAGGAGGAATGACTATGGTAGAAACAGGACCTGTTACTGGGCAGGGCAGGGCAGGGACTCAGGAGGAATGACTATGGTAGAAACAGGACCTGTCACTGGGCAGGGCAGGGACTCAGGGAGAATGACTATGGTAGAAACAGGACCTGTCACTGGGCAGGGCAGGGACTCAGGAGGAATTACTATGGTAGAAACAGGACCTGTCACTGGGCAGGGCAGGGACTCAGGAGGAATGACTATGGTAGAAACAGGACCTGTCACTGGGCAGGGCAGGGCAGGGACTCAGGGAGAATGACTATGGTAGAAACAGGACCTGTCACTGGGCAGGGCAGGGACTCAGGGAGAATGACTATGGTAGAAACAGGACCTGTCACTGGGCAGGGCAGGGACTCAGGAGGAATGACTATGGTAGAAACAGGACCTGTCACTGGGCAGGGCAGGGCAGGGACTCAGGAGGAATGACTATGGTAGAAACAGGACCTGTCACTGGGCAGGGCAGGGACTCAGGAGGAATGACTATGGTAGAAACAGGACCTGTCACTGGGCAGGGCAGGGACTCAGGGAGAATGACTATGGTAGAAACAGGACCTGTCACTGGGCAGGGCAGGGCAGGGACTCAGGAGGAATGACTATGGTAGAAACAGGACCTGTCACTGGGCATGGCAGGGCAGGGACTCAGGGAGAATGACTATGGTAGAAACAGGACCTGTCACTGGGCAGGGCAGGGACTCAGGAGGAATGACTATGGTAGAAACAGGACCTGTCACTGGGCAGGGCAGGGCAGGGACTCAGGGAGGAATGACTATGGTAGAAACAGGACCTGTCACTGGGCCAGATCAAAAAGGGTAATACCCACAAATATGGTTGAAACTCAACAAAGGACCTTAGTGACAATGATTCATACATAGATGCAGCTTCTCCTTCAGATTCATCTATGATGAGTTCCAGAAACCAACCAGTTTCAAGCTGAAGGCAATGTGCTTTTGCAGATGGATGTGGAGATATTAAAGCTAGAACAGGTTCTGAACCTGAATGTGTTACCCTGAGGGTAATAGACATACAGTTGGTCAGAAGTTTACATACATCTTAGCCAAATACATTTAAACTCTGTTTTTTTTCCCCGTTTTACAATTCCTGATATTTAATCCTCATAACAATTCCCTATCTTAGGTCACTTTATTTTAAGAATGTAAAATGTCAGAATAATAGTAGAGAGAATGATGCATTTCAGCTTTTATTTCTTTCATCGCATTCCCAGTGGGTCAGAAGTTTACAGACACTCAACTAGTATTTGGTAGCATTGCCTTTAAATTGTTTAACTTGGGTCAAACGTTTCAGGTAGCCTTCCACAAGCTTCCCACAATAAGTTGGGTGAATTTTGGCCCATTCCTCCTGACAGAGCTGGTGTAACTGAGTCAGGTTTGTAGGCCTCCTTGCTCGCACACACTTTTTCAGTTCTGCCCACACATTTTCTATAGGATTGAGGTCAGGGCTTTGTGATGGCCACTCCAATACCTTGACCTTGTTGTCCTTTAGCCATTTTGCCACAACTTTGGAAGTACGCTTGGGGTCATTGTCCATTTGGAAGACCCATCTGCGACCAAGCTTTAACTTCCTGACTAATGTCTTGAGATGTTGCTTCAATATATCCACATAATTTCCCCACCTCATGATGCCATCTATTTTGTGAAGTGCACCAGTCCCTCCTGCAACAAAGCAGTCCCACAACATGATGCTGCCACCCCCACAACATGATGCTGCCACCCCCACAACATGATGCTGCTACCCCCACAACATGATGCTTCTACCCCCACAACATGATGCTGCTACCCCCACAACATGATGCTGCCACCCCCACAACATGATGCTGCCACCCCCACAACATGATGCTGCCAACCCCGTGCATCACGGTTGGGATGGTGTTCTTCGGCTTGCAAGCCTCCCCCTTTTTCCTCCAAAAATAACGATGGTCATTATGGCCAAACAGTTCTATTTCTGTTTCATCAGACGAGAGGACATTTCTCCAAAAAGTACGATCTTTGTCCCCATGTGAAGTTGCAAACCGTAGTCTGGCTTTTAAATGATGGATTTGGAGCAGTGGCTTCTTCCTTGCTGAGCGGACTTTCAGGTTATGTCGATATAGGACTCGTTTTACTGTGGATATAGATACTTTTGTACCCGTTTCCTCCAGCATCTTCACAAGGTCCTTTGCTGTTGTTCTGGGATTGATTTGCACTTTACCAGAGGCTTCTCTTCTATCCTGCTGATAGAGTGTATAACCCGCCAGCTGTATGTTTTTAATGTCGTCGTTCAGCCACAACTCGGTGAAACAAACGACTTTAAAGTTTTTACTGTCTCGTTGGTAGGATATACGTGCTTTTAGTTTGTCCCATTTATTTTCCAGCGATTGTACATTGGCTAACAGTACGGATGGCAAAGCCAATCTCTTTCCGCAAAATCTCTTACTCCTGCGAATGACGGGATGAGGGCATGTTCGGGTGTCTGGATTCTTAGTCCAATTCAAGGTGAGTAATCGCTGTTCTGATGACCAGAAGCTCTTCTCGGTCATAAGAGATGGTAGCAGCAACATTATGTACAAAATAACTTTACAAACAATGTGAAAAAACAAACAAAATAGCACGGTTGGTTGAGAGCCAATAAAATGGCAGCCATCCTCTCCGACGCCATTACAGTCAAGGTATATGATTGCCTGAGGGACATCCCATGACCATTATTCCCTGAAGTATTTCCATTGTATATAACATGTAAACTTGATGTTTTTATTTATTTGCCTTTCTTTTTGTAATTGTTTTACTATTTAATTAAACGTATCGCCTGAAGATTCCACAATACAACAGCAGGAGTGTCCTGTACCCATGTTTATATGTACTGCTATTAGTACTACTGAAATGAAGTGGATTTCATTATCCTCATTGTATTGTACTTTATTTCCTGAAATACTGTACCACTATACTGCTTTGGAAGTATCTACAAATTGTATTTCATGCCAATAAAGCAATTCAAATTTGAATTTGAGAGAAGGAGAGAGAGAGAGAAAGAGAGAGAGAGACCTTCTCAAGTGCTCAGCTCCTTGAGGGTAATTTACCTCTCCAGCATAGTGCTTGATGCCAAACTGGTGATCTGTCACTCTGGGCTTCATGTAGTAGTGGTTAGTCTGGAGAGAGAAAGAGACACAGCAGGTTATAATATATATAGAGAGAGGATTCCATGTGAGATGGGTGGGGGGCTTCATGTAGTACTAGTTAGTCTGGAGAGAGACAGAGACACAACAGGTTATAATATATATATAGAGAGGATTCCATGGGAGATGGGTGGGGGGCTTCATGTAGTACTGGTTAGTCTGGAGAGAGACAGAGACACAACAGGTTATAATATATATATAGAAAGGATTCCATGGGAGATGGGTGGGGGGCTTCATGTAGTACTGGTTAGTCTGGAGAGAGACAGAGACACAGTAGGTTATAATATATATAGAGAGATGGGTGGGGGGCTTCATGTAGTACTGGTTAGTCTGGAGAGAGACAGAGACACAGCAGGTTATAATATATATAGAGAGAGATGGGTGGGGGGCTTCATGTAGTACTGGTTAGTCTGGAGAGAGACAGAGACAGTCAGAGACACCAACATTACACTGGACACTCGGTAGGGAACTACATGTTCAGAACTCATCAGCTGATTTGAGCAGACGGAGCTGACTTAGGCTAATGCAATGAGTAATGTTGTGACCATTGTATCTGAAAGAGTGCCGAAGCCACACACAGAAACTGTAACAAAATAAAAAGATCCAATCTGTAGTAGGAGGCATGGAGGTCAGTTCAGTTGTGGTTTTCTGTTGTGCATTTCTTCAGTTTCCACTGGCCTGTCTGGACTGAAAGGACAGAGAGCTGAGAGGGAAGGGAGGGCTAAGAGGGAAGAGAGGACTGAGAGGGAAGAGAGGACTGAGAGGGAAGAGAGGGAAGAGAGGGAAGTGAGGGAAGAGAGGACTGAGAGAGAAGAGAGGACTGAGAGAACTGAGAGGGAAGAGAGGACTGAGAAGGCTGAGAGGGAAGAGAGGACTGAGAGGGAAGAGATGACTGAGAGGGAAGAGAGGACTGAGAGGGAAGAGAGGGAAGAGAGGACTGAGAGGGAAGAGAGGGAAGTGAGGGAAGAGAGAGAAGAGAGGACTGAGAGAGAAGAGAGGACTGAGAGGGAAGAGAGGACTGAGAAGGCTGAGAGGGAAGAGAGGACTGAGAGGGAAGAGAGGGAAGAGAGGACTGAGAAGGCTGAGAGGGAAGTGAGGGAAGAGAGAGAAGAGAGGACTGAGAGAGAAGAGAGGACTGAGAGGGAAGAGAGGGAAGAGAGGACTGAGAGGGAAGTGAGGGAAGAGAGAGAAGAGAGGACTGAGAGAGAAGAGAGGACTGAGAGGGAAGAGAGGGAAGAGAGGACTGAGAGGGAAGAGGGAAGTGAGGGAAGAGAGAGAAGAGAGGACTGAGAGAGAAGAGAGGACTGAGAGGGAAGAGAGGGAAGTGAGGGAAGAGAGAGAAGAGAGGACTGAGAGAGAAGAGAGGACTGAGAGGGCTGAGAGGGAAGAGAGGACTGAGAGGGAAGAGAGGGAAGTGAGGGAAGAGAGAGAAGAGAGGACTGAGAGGGCTGAGAGGGAAGAGAGGGAAGAGAGGACTGAGAGGGAAGAGAGGGAAGTGGGGGAAGAGAGAGAAGAGAGGACTGAGAGGGCTGAGAGGGAAGAGAGGACTGAGAGGGAAGAGAGGACTGAGAGGGCTGAGAGGGAAGAGAGGGAAGAGAGGACTGAGAAGGCTGAGAGGGAAGAGAGGACTGAGAGGGAAGAGAGGGAAGAGAGGACTGAGAAGGCTGAGAGGGAAGTGAGGGAAGAGAGAGAAGAGAGGACTGAGAAGGCTGAGAGGGAAGTGAGGGAAGAGAGATAAGAGAGGACTGAGAAGGCTGAGAGAGAAGTGAGGGCTGAGAGGGCAGAGAGGACTGAGAAGGCTGAGAGAGAAGTGAGGGCTGAGAGGGAAGAGGGAAGAGAGGACTGAGAAGGCTGAGAGGGAAGAGAGGGAAGAGAGAGAAGAGAGGACTGAGAAGGCTGAGAGGGAAGAGAGGGCTGAGAGGGAAGAGAGGGAAGAGAGGACTGAGAAGGCTGAGAGGGAATAGAGGGCTGAGAGGGCAGAGAGGGAAGAGAGGGCTGAGAGGTCTGAGAGGGAAGAGAGGACTGAGAGGGAAGAGAGGACTGAGAGGTCTGAGAGGTCTGAGAGGACTGAAATGGCTGAGAGATCTGAGAGGACTGAGAGGGAAGAGAGGACTGAGAGGACTGAGAGGTGAGCGAGAACTGAGAGAGCTGAGAGGGAAGAGAGGACTGAGAGGGAAGAGATGTCTGAAAGGGGTGAGAGGGAAGAGAGGACTGAGAGGGAAGAGAGGTTTGAGAGGACTGAGAGGACTGAAATGGCTGAGAGGGAAGAGAGGTCTGAGAGGGAAGAGAGGGCTGAGAGGTCTGAGAGGACTGAGAGGGCTGAGAGGGAAGAGAGGTCTGAGATGTCTGAGAGGGAAGAGAGGGCTGAGAGGTCTGAGAGGACTGAGAGGGAAGAGAGGACTGAGAGGACTGAGAGGGCAGAGAGGACTAAGAGGACAGAGAGGACTGAGATGACAGAGAGGAAAGAGAGGACTGAGAGGACAGATGACTTAGAGGACTGAGAGGACTAAGGGTGCTGAGATGACAGAGAGGACTGAGAGGGCTGAGAGGACTGAGAGGACAGAGAGGACAGAGAGGGCTGAGAGGACAGAGAGGACTGAGAGGACAGAGAGGACTGTGAGGACAGAAAGGACAGAGAGGACTGAGGGGGCTGAGATGACAGAGAGGACTGAGGGGGCTGAGATGACAGAGAGGACTGAGGGGGCTGAGATGACAGAGAGGACTGAGGGGGCTGAGATGACAGAGAGGACTGAGAAGACAGAGAGGACTGAGAGGACAGAGAGGACTGAGAGGACAGAGGGGACAGAGAAGACAGAGAGGACAGAGAGGACTGAGAGGACAGAGAGGACAGAGGGGACTGAGAGGACAGAGTTACTGCACTGATCTGCTCTACACCGAAGACATTATTCAGCCTGGGTCTGAGGAGAGTTTACAGTTTTTTACAATCACCTTGGCACTAATTTTAGAACATTGATGTAATTTTTCAAAACTCTAGACACAAAACTCACAACCGATGATCAAAATGCACATTTTTGAAAACTCTTAACACTTTTTCCAATTGCTTGGATACAATACACATAAAGCTAAGATCATTTGTTCATTGAACTAAACAGAACTGCCGCTGACTGAATGTGTTCTGTTAATCGCACCATTCTCTGTAAACAACTAAAGCTCTCTGCTCTATATATTGAGTTGCAGGCAGCCACATGATTCGCTGTTGGAAAGAACAGGCTATTGGCATTAACACGCAGGTGTACCTAATAAAGTGGCCGGTGAGTGTATGAATGCAGGTACTTGTAATTGCTTTTCCAATACTGCCGACTCGTTACTGATGATTGATTTCACCTTGGGGTACGACTATGTAGTGAAATGAGTGGTATCCACCTACAACAACATAGCGTTAACATGGAGCCGGCAGGTGATCCAGGTCACAATAGAGGTCAAGCAGTGGGAGGAGGAAGACGAGGAAGATGTGGTGACCAAAGGAATGGCAGGGGACGAGCACCCCTTCTGAGAGGTGGTCGTGGGCCTCGTTGGAGAGGTGTGGGGGAACGTGGTAGAGGACAAGACCACGGACCAAGCACCCCTTCTGAGAGGTGGTCGTGGGCCTCGTTGGAGAGGTGTGGGGGAACGTGGTAGAGGACAAGACCACGGACCAAGCACCCCTTCTGAGAGGTGGTCGTGGGCCTTGTTGGAGAGGTGTGGTAGAGGACAAGACCACGGACCAAGACAACGGAAGCAACAGCTAAGAGTGTCCAATGAAACCCAAGCAAGAGCTGTAGACCATGTCGTAAATCATGGCAAGACAATTACTGAGGCAGCTACAATGATTCAACCAAACCTCAGAAGATCAACCGTGGCTTCAATTATCAGAACTTTCCACAATGAGAACCGGTAAGTCTTCAGCATGCGCTAAACATCAGGCTACTCTCAACTGTCAAGTGACTGTATACTGCATGGCAATGTGTACCACAGAGTAGGTGATGTGACTAAATGTGTTCTTTGTGTCATTTTCCCAGCAGAATTGAGACTAGGCCAAATAGGGGAGGCAGAGGCAAAATTATGACTTACCAACAAGAGTGTGCTGTGGTCTATTTGGTTCGGGACAGAAATTATATTTGCTTTTCAGAAATTCGGCAACACATCTTGGACAATGACGACATGTTCAACAATGTGGAAGCCATGAGTTTGTCGACTATTGCGCGGATGCTGAAAAGGCACCAGGTGTCTCTAAAAACAGCTATACCGTGTGCCTTTTGAAAGAAATGCAGACAGAGTGAAGCAACTGAGGGCTGAGTATGTTCAGTTTCAGGATGCCTGTTGTGAAAAATTCCCCCAAAATTCTACATCAGTAATCAGTAATTCTCTTTCCAAAATGTAATTTTAGAGGGTGATGGAGCCGGATGCTGACGAAAACCATCACAAATTCCTCTTTTTGGATGAGGCAGGCTTCAACCTGGCCAAGACAAGGAGGAGATTTCGGAATTTCATTGGCCAGAGAGCAACCATCCAAGTATCTGGGCAACGTAAGCCAGGTGAGGAACACTGCAGTGATGTTTTACAGTAAGCCAGGTGAGGAACACTGCAGTGATGTTTTACAGTAAGCCAGGTGAGGAACACTGCAGTGATGTTTTACAGTAAGCCAGGTGAGGAACACTGCAGTGATGTTTTACAGTAAGCCAGGTGAGGAACACTGCAGTGATGTTTTACAGTAAGCCAGGTGAGGAACACTGCAGTGATGTTTTACAGTAAGCCAGGTGAGGAACACTGCAGTGATGTTTTACAGTAAGCCAGGTGAGGAACACTGCAGTGATGTTTTACAGTAAGCCAGGTGAGGAACACTGCAGTGATGTTTTACAGTAAGCCAGGTGAGGAACACTGCAGTTGACCTTTTACTGTAGTTTTTTTTATTTTTTGTAGCTAATTATTTTTGCTTTGATTCAAATAAACTTATGTTGTGATTTTACTGTATTTCATCAATAAATGTCATATTGTGTTCAATGATTCCACTGTGTCTGTTGTATTCTCTCTACTAGTCCTTTTATAGTGATGTATTTATGTGTAGTACCATAATGAAACAAGTATCACATATTTTGTACGACAATATTTAATGATTGTACGAACAACGACACAGTGAAACTATCGGTATCTTGTGTGTGGGTGATCTAAATGAATGTTCCTATGGTATTTCATGATAAATTAGTTATTTGAACCAATGATTCTGCAAGGGCAACGCTTCTTTTAAAGATATGAACGCACAATGCAATGTTTTGATCAGAGTTTTGAAAAATGAAATTAGTGCCAAAGTAATTGTAAAAAAACTGTAGCTGTCCGTGGCGTGGGTTGGGCTGGCTAGAGAGGAAAGCATTTCCTTTAGAGCAGAGTGTGTGTGTGTGCATGTGTCTGTGTGTGTGTTTGTCTGCGTGTGTGTGTGTGTGTGTGTGTATGTGTGTGTGTACGTGTGTGTGTGTCTCTGTGTGTGTACTCACAGCGTGTCTACTGTGTAGTTTCTCTAGCAGGGTGTAGTCGGTGCCTTTAGGGAAGCGACTCTCCTCGTTGATCAGAGCCAACATGCCCAGTTTCTGACGGACAAAAGGAAGGTTAGTTTCTGAGACCAGAGTACTGTTTCGTCAGCTTGGCACAGCTCACACATAGAGACAGAGATGGGTGCTATGTGGCCTTGGTCAGGATAGTCAGGTCTGTGTATTAGAGTCCTGGTCAGGATAGTCAGGTAGGTGTCTTAGGAGAGGCTTGTCCTAGAGTAAGTCTTGGCGTTAGTCTGGGGGTCCCCTAGTAGAGGCTTGTCCTAGAGTAAGTCTTGGCGTTAGTCTGGGGGTCCCCTAGTAGAGGCTTGTCCTAGAGTAAGTCTTGGCGTTAGTCTGGGGGTCCCCTAGTAGAGGCTTGTCCTAGAGTAAGTCTTGGCGTTAGTCTGGGGGTCCCCTAGTAGAGGCTTGTCCTAGAGTAAGTATTGGTGTTAGTCTGGGGGTCCCCTAGTAGAGGCTTGTCCTAGAGTAAGTATTGGCGTTAGTCTGGGGGTCCCCTAGGAGAGGCTTATCCTAGAGTAAGTCTTAGCGTTAGTCTGGAGGTCCCCTAGGAAAGGCTTGTCCTAGAGTAAGTCTTAGCGTTAGTCTGCTACCTACCTTCTCGATGAGATCCAGACACTCTGCATTCTCCTTCCAGTCTATAGCTTCCCACTGGATCCCCTCTCTGAGGAAACAACACAACTCATACATGAACAGTGAGTTAGGGAGACAGTGGTTGTATTGTCCACAGGTTCATGTGATGAAATGAGCTGTGACCAGGCTGCTGTCGTCCCATTGAAAACATTTGGCAGCGTGCCTGCATATCTAGAACAACATGGTCACACCCAAAGAACCCCCAGATAGGAAACAAAATGGTGCTCTGCTGTATCCCAAATGGCACTCAATTTCCTATATAGTGAGAGCAGTATGGCCCTTTGTTAAAAGTAGTGCACTACATAAGGAATAAAATGTAATTTGGGACAGAGCCATGTCTGGTAACTAACCTGTTGTACTCCAGCTGTTCCAGGGAGAAGATGTGTTTGTTGAAGTATTCCTGGAGCTTCTCGTTGGCGTAGTTGATGTTGAACTGTTCAAACCTGTTCACCTAGAGGATGGAAATATAAACCATAACATCACTAACAGAACCATACTATCCTAGCCTGGATCCCGATCTATAACATCACTAACAGAACCATACTATCCTAGCCTGGTCCCATATCTAGAACAGAACCATACTATCCTAGCCTGGTCCCAGATCTCCAACAGAACCATACTATCCTAGCCTGGTCCCAGATCTACATCACTAACAGAACCATACTATCCTAGCCTGGTCCTAGATCTACAACATAACCATACTATCCTAGCCTGGTCCCAGATCTACATCACTAACAGAACCATACTATCCTAGCCTGGTCCCAGATCTAAAACAGAACCATATACTATCCTAGCCTGGTCCCAGATCTGTAACATCACTAACAGAACCATACTATCCTAGCCTGGTCCCATATCTAGAACAGAACCATACTATCCTAGCCTGGTCCCAGATCTATAACAGAACCATACTATCCTAGCCTGGTCCCAGATCTATAACAGAACCATATACTATCCTAGCCTGCTCCCAGATCTGTAACATCACTAACTGAACCATACTATCCTAGCCTGGTCCCATATCTAGAACAGAACCATACTATCCTAGCCTGGTCCCAGATCTATAACAGAACCATACTATCCTAACCTGGTCACAGATCTATAACAGAACCATACTATCCTAGCCTGGTCCCAGATCTATAACAGAACCATACTATCCTAGCCTGGTCCCAGACCTATATACTCACTAACAGAACCATACTATCCTAGCCTGGTCCCAGATCTATAACAGAACCATACTATCCTAGCCTGGTCCCATATCTATAACAGAACAACACTATCCTAGCCTGGTCCCAGATCTATAACAGAACCATACTATCCTAGCCTGGTCCCAGATCTATAACAGAACAACACTATCCTAGCCTGGTCCCATATCTATAACAGAACAACACTATCCTAGCCTGGTCCCAGATCTATAACAGAACCATACTATCCTAGCCTGGTCCCAGATCTACATCACTAACAGAACCATACTATCCTAGCCTGGTCCCAGATCTATAACAGAACCATACTATCCTAGCCTGGTCCCATATCTATAACAGAACAACACTATCCTAGCCTGGTCCCAGATCTATAACAGAACCATACTATCCTAGCCTGGTCCCAGATCTATAACAGAACAACACTATCCTAGCCTGGTCCCATATCTATAACAGAACAACACTATCCTAGCCTGGTCCCAGATCTATAACAGAACCATACTATCCTAGCCTGGTCCCAGATCTACATCACTAACAGAACCATACTATCCTAGCCTGGTCCCAGATCTATAACAGAACCATACTATCCTAGCCTGGTCCCAGATGTATAACAGAACCATGCTATCCTAGCCTGGTCCCAGATGTATAACAGAACCATACTATCCTAGCCTAGCCCCAGATCTATAACAGAACCATAATATCCTAGCCTGGTCCCAGATCTATAACAGAACCATATACTATCCTAGCCTGGTCCCAGATCTGTAACATCACTAACAGAACCATACTATCCCAGCCTGGTCCCAGATCTATAACAGAACCATAATATCCGAGCCTGGTCCCAGATCATAACAGAAACATACTATCCTAGCCTGGTCCCATATCTATAACAGAACAACACTATCCTAGCCTGGTCCCAGATCTACATCACTAACAGAACCATACTATCATAGCCTGGTCCCAGATCTACATCACTAACAGAACCATACAATCCTAGCCTGGTCCCAGATCTATAACAGAACCATACTATCCTAGCCTGGTCCCAGATCTATAACAGAACCATACTATCCAAGCCTGGTCCCAGATCTATAACAGAACCATACTATCCTAGCCTGGTCCCAGATCTACATCACTAACAGAACCATACTATCCTAGCCTGGTCCCAGATCTATAACAGAACCATACTATCCTAGCCTGGTCCCAGATCTATAACAGAACCATACTATCCTAGCCTGGTCCCAGATCTACATCACTAACAGAACCATACTATCCCAGCCTGGTCCCAGATCTATAACAGAACCATACTATCCTAGCCTGGTCCCAGATCTATAACAGAACCATACTATCCTAGCCTGGTCCCAGATCTAAATCACTAACAGAACCATACTATCCTAGCCTGGTCCCAGATCTATAACAGAACCATACTATCCTAGCCTGGTCCCAGATCTACATCACTAACATAACCATACTATCCCAGCCTGGTCCCAGATCTATAACAGAACCATACTATCCTAGCCTGGTCCCAGATCTATAACACAACCATACTATCCTAGCCTGGTCCCAGATCTACATCACTAACAGAACCATACTATCCTAGCCTGGTCCCAGATCTATAACAGAACCATACTATCCTAGCCTGGTCCCAGATCTATAACAGAACCATACTATCCTAGCCTGGTCCCAGATCTACATCACTAACAGAACCATACTATCCCAGCCTGGTCCCAGATCTATAACAGAACCATACTATCCTAGCCTGGTCCCATATCTATAACAGAACAACACTATCCTAGCCTGGTCCCAGATCTATAACAGAACAATACTATCCTAGCCTGGTCCCAGATCTACATCACTAACAGAACCATACTATCCTAGCCTGGTCCCAGATCTATAACAGAACCATACTATCCTAGCCTGGTCCCAGATCTATAACAGAACCATACTATCCTAGCCTGGTCCCAGATCTATAACAGAACCAAACTATCCTAGCCTGGTCCCAGATCTACATCACTAACAGAACCATACTATCCCAGCCTGGTCCCAGATCTATAACAGAACCATACTATCCTAGCCTGGTCCCATATCTATAACAGAACAACACTATCCTAGCCTGGTCCCAGATCTATAACAGAACCATACTATCCTAGCCTGGTCCCAGATCTACATCACTAACAGAACCATACTATCCTAGCCTGGTCCCAGATCTATAACAGAACCATACTATCCTAGCCTGGTCCCAGATCTATAACAGAACCATACTATCCTAGCCTGGTCCCAGATCTACATCACTAACAGAACCATACTATCCCAGCCTGGTCCCAGATCTATAACAGAACCATACTATCCTAGCCTGGTCCCATATCTATAACAGAACAACACTATCCTAGCCTGGTCCCAGATCTATAACAGAACCATACTATCCTAGCCTGGTCCCAGATCTACATCACTAACAGAACCATACTATCCTAGCCTGGTCCCAGATCTATAACAGAACCATACTATCCTAGCCTGGTCCCAGATCTATAACAGAACCATACTATCCTAGCCTGGTCCCAGATCTATAACAGAACCATACTATCCTAGCCTGGTCCCAGATCTACATCACTAACAGAACCATACTATCCCAGCCTGGTCCCAGATCTATAACAGAACCATACTATCCTAGCCTGGTCCCATATCTATAACAGAACAACACTATCCTAGCCTGGTCCCAGATCTATAACAGAACCATACTATCCTAGCCTGGTCCCAGATCTACATCACTAACAGAACCATACTATCCTAGCCTGGTCCCAGATCTATAACAGAACCATACTATCCTAGCCTGGTCCCAGATCTATCACAGAACCATACTATCCTAGCCTGGTCCCAGATCTACATCACTAACAGAACCATACTATCCCAGCCTGGTCCCAGATCTATAACAGAACCATACTATCCTAGCCTGGTCCCAGATCTATAACAGAACCATACTATCCTAGCCTGGTCCCAGATCTATAACAGAACCATACTATCCTAGCCTGGTCCCAGATCTACATCACTAACAGAACCATACTATCCCAGCCTGGTCCCAGATCTATAACAGAACCATACTATCCTAGCCTGGTCCCATATCTATAACAGAACAACACTATCCTAGCCTGGTCCCAGATCTATAACAGAACCATACTATCCTAGCCTGGTCCCAGATCTACATCACTAACAGAACCATACTATCCTAGCCTGGTCCCAGATCTATAACAGAACCATACTATCCTAGCCTGGTCCCAGATCTATAACAGAACCATACTATCCTAGCCTGGTCCCAGATCTACATCACTAACAGAACCATACTATCCTAGCCTGGTCCCAGATCTATAACAGAACCATACTATCCTAGCCTGGTCCCAGATCTATAACAGAACCATACTATCCTAGCCTGGTCCCAGATCTAAATCACTAACAGAACCATACTATCCTATCCTGGTCCCAGATCTACATCACTAACAGAACCATACTATCCTAGCCTGGTCCCAGATCTATAACAGAACCATACTATCCTAGCCTGGTCCCAGATCTACATCACTAACAGAACCATAATATCCTAGCCTGGTCCCAGACCTGTAACATCACTCAGGCTAATCCAACTTCCTTCAAATGCTGCAGGGTCTTTTACTTTAAAAACACAAAGCTACCTCAAAGTTCTCGAAGCCGAAAATGTCGAGGATGCCGATGGACTTGAAGTTGTCCTTCCCTCTGACCTTCTGGTTGATCCGTGTGATAATCCAGGAGAAACACTGGGCGTACAACGCCATGGCAACCGAGTCCCGAGAGTCCACCGCCTATCAATCAAATGATAAGACAATGAAAGGGTTAATTAATATACAGGCCAAACCAGACGAGTCCAGCTACGTCCCAAACAGCGCCCTATTCTCCTTTAGAGTGCGTTACTTCTGACCAGTGCACTGAATATTAATCCGTCAACAGTGAGTCTCTAGGCCCTGTTAAACTACATCAACAGTGAGTCACAGTTAAACTACATCAACAGTGAGTCTCTAGACCTTGTTAAACTACATCAACAGTGAGTCACAGTTAAACTACATCAACAGTGAGTCTCTAGGCCCAGTTAAACTACATCAACAGTGAGTCTCTAGGCCCTGTTAAACTACATCAACAGTGAGTCTCTAGGCCCTGTTAAACTACATCAACAGTGAGTCACAGTTAAACTACATCAACAGTGAGTCTCTAGACCTTGTTAAACTACATCAACAGAGAGTCTCTAGGCCCTGTTAAACTACATCAACAGTGAGTCTCTAGGCCCAGTTAAACTACATCAACAGTGAGTCTCTAGGCCCAGTTAAACTACATCAACAGTGAGTCTCTAGGCCCTGTTAAACTACATCAACAGTGAGTCCCAGTTAAACTACATCAACAGTGAGTCACAGTTAAACTACATCAACAGTGAGTCTCTAGGCCCTGTTAAACTACATCAACAGTGAGTCTCTAGGCCCAGTTAAACTACATCAACAGTGAGTCACAGTTAAACTACATCAACAGTGAGTCTCTAGGCCCAGTTAAACTACATCAACAGTGAGTCTCTAGGCCCTGTTAAACTACATCAACAGTGAGTCCCAGTTAAACTACATCAACAGTGAGTCACAGTTAAACTACATCAACAGTGAGTCTCTAGGCCCAGTTAAACTACATCAACAGTGAGTCACAGTTAAACTACATCAACAGTGAGTCTCTAGGCCCAGTTAAACTACATCAACAGTGAGTCCCAGTTAAACTACAATAACAGTGAGTCCCAGTTAAACTACGTCAACAGTGAGTCCCAGTTAAACTACGTCAACAGTGAGTCCCGGTTAAACTACGTCAACAGTGAGTCCCAGTTAAACTACATCAACAGTGAGTCACAGTTAAACTACATCAACAGTGAGTCTCTAGGCCCTGTTAAACTACATCAACAGTGAGTCTCTAGGCCCAGTTAAACTACATCAACAGTGAGTCACAGTTAAACTGCATCAACAGTGAGTCTCTAGGCCCAGTTAAACTACATCAACAGTGAGTCTCTAGGCCCTGTTAAACTACATCAACAGTGAGTCCCAGTTAAACTACACAAACAGTGAGTCACAGTTAAACTACATCAACAGTGAGTCTCTAGGCCCAGTTAAACTACATCAACAGTGAGTCACAGTTAAACTACATCAACAGTGAGTCTCTAGACCTTGTTAAACTACATCAACAGTGAGTCACAGTTAAACTACATCAACAGTGAGTCCCAGTTAAACTACAACAGTGAGTCACAGTTAAACTACATCAACAGTGAGTCTCTAGGCCCAGTTAAACTACATCAACAGTGAGTCTCTAGGCCCTGTTAAACTACATCAACAGTGAGTCCCAGTTAAACTACATCAACAGTGAGTCACAGTTAAACTACATCAACAGTGAGTCTCTAGGCCCAGTTAAACTACATCAACAGTGAGTCCCAGTTAAACTACACTAACAGTCAGTCCCAGTTAAACTACGTCAACAGTGAGTCCCAGTTAAACTACGTCAACAGTGAGTCCCGGTTAAACTACGTCAACAGTGAGTCCCGGTTAAACTATGTCAACAGTGAGTCCCAGTTAAACTACATCAACAGTGAGTCCCAGTTAAACTACGTCAACAGTGAGTCCCAGTTAAACTACATCAACAGTGAGTCTCCAGGGCCAGTTAAACTACGTCAACAGTGAGTCCCAGTTAAACTACGTCAACAGTGAGTCCCAGTTAAACTACGTCAACAGTGAGTCCCAGTTAAACTACATCAACAGTGAGTCCCAGTTAAACTACGTCAACAGTGAGTCCCAGTTAAACTACATCAACAGTGAGTCTCCAGGGCCAGTTAAACTACATGAACAATGAGTCTCTAGGCCCAGTTAAACTACATCAACAGTGAGTCTCTAGGCCCAGTTAATATGTCAACATTGAATTTTGTATTTATTTATTTCATTTAACCTTTATTTAACTAGGCAAGTCAGTTAAGAACCACTTCCTATTTACAATGACGGACAACTGGGGCATAGTGGGTTAACTGCCTTGTTCAGGGGCAGAATGACAGATGTTTACCTTGTTAGCCCAACACTAGGCTACCTGCCGTCCCTACACTCTAACCAATAGGCTACATGCCGTCCCTACACTCTAACCAATAGGCTACATGCCGTCCCTACTTTAACCACTAAAGGGGTGTTACGGTACAGAGTCAATGTGGAGGCTAAAGGTCCTACTCACATCGGCTGCGGAGAGCGTGATCAAACAGTCTTCCGGTACAGCTGGTGCTCTCATACATGTTTCAGTGTTATTTGCTTCGAAGTGAGCATAGAAGTAGTTTATCTCGTCCGGTAGGCTTGTGTCACTGGACAGCTCTCGACTGTCACATTATTGTAGCTGGTTGTAGCTTGTTCCATCAGATAACCTGGCACACATTAGCCCTATGCTAACAACTTGATGTACAAGTAACCTCCTGGACAGGATGCTAGTCTATTGCAAGGCCACAAAGTTCCAGGACTATAATTAATCTGTGGGAGTGGGAAACATGTTGAATAGAGAATAGAGCTGGACTGGTGGCTCCAGGAACTCCATCAGATAGCAGGTATGACTGTTTGTCCAGGTTATGACCAGGGATATGGGTTAGACGTTAGGATGGCTGTTTGTCCAGGTTATGACCAAGGATATAGGTTAGACGTCAGGATGGCTGTTTGTCCAGGTTATAACCAGGGATATGGGTTAGACGTCAGGATGGCTGTTTGTCCAGGTTATGACCAGGGATATGGGTTAGACGTCAGGATGGCTGTTTGTCCAGGTTATGACCAGGGATATGGGTTAGACGTCAGGATGGCTGTTTGTCCAGGTTATGACCAGGGATATGGGTTAGACGTCAGGATGGCTGTTTGTCCAGGTTATGACCAGGGATATGGGTTAGACGTCAGGATGGCTGTTTGTCCAGGTTATGACCAGGGATATGGGTTAGACGTCAGGATGGCTGTTTGTCCATGTTATGACCAGGGATATGGGTTAGACGTCAGGATGGCTGTTTGTCCAGGTTATGACCAGGGATATGGGTTAGACGTCAGGATGGCTGTTTGTCCAGGTTATGACCAGGGATATGGGTTAGGCGTCAGGATGGCTGTTTGTCCAGGTTATAACCAGGGATATGGGTTAGACGTCAGGATGGCTGTTTGTCCAGGTTATGACCAGGGATATGGGTTAGACGTCAGGATGGCTGTTTGTCCAGGTTATGACCAGGGATATGGGTTAGACGTCAGGATGGCTGTTTGTCCATGTTATGACCAGGGATATGGGTTAGACGTCAGGATGGCTGTTTGTCCAGGTTATGACCAGGGATATGGGTTAGACGTCAGGATGGCTGTTTGTCCATGTTATGACCAGGGATATGGGTTAGACGTTAGGATGGCTGTTTGTCCAGGTTATAACCAGGGATATGGGTTAAACGTTAGGATGGCTGTTTGTCCAGGTTATAACCAGGGATATGGGTTAGACGTCAGGATGGCTGTTTGTCCAGGTTATGACCAGGGATATGGGTTAGACGTCAGGATGGCTGTTTGTCCAGGTTATGACCAGGGATATGGGTTAGACGTCAGGATGGCTGTTTGTCCAGGTTATAACCAGGGATATGGGTTAGACGTCAGGATGGCTGTTTGTCCAGGTTATGACCACGGATATGGGTTAGACATCAGGATGGCTGTTTGTCCAGGTTATGACCAGGGATATGGGTTAGACGTCAGGATGGCTGTTTGTCCAGGTTATGACCAGGGATATGGGTTAGACGTCAGGATGGCTGTTTGTCCAGGTTATGACCAGGGATATGGGTTAGACGTCAGGATGGCTGTTTGTCCAGGTTATAACCAGGGATATGGGTTAGACGTCAGGATGGCTGTTTGTCCAGGTTATGACCAGGGATATGGGTTAGACGTCAGGATGGCTGTTTGTCCAGGTTATGACCAGGGATATGGGTTAGACGTCAGGATGGCTGTTTGTCCAGGTTATGACCAGGGATATGGGTTAGACGTCAGGATGGCTGTTTGTCCAGGTTATGACCAGGGATATGGGTTAGACGTCAGGATGGCTGTTTGTCCAGGTTATGACCAGGGATATGGGTTAGACGTCAGGATGGCTGTTTGTCCAGGTTATAACCAGGGATATGGGTTAGACGTC
This sequence comes from Oncorhynchus mykiss, assembly GCF_057628025.1. NCBI lineage: Eukaryota > Metazoa > Chordata > Actinopteri > Salmoniformes > Salmonidae > Oncorhynchus > Oncorhynchus mykiss. The sequence continues at coordinate 96,747,374 of NC_143024.1, forward strand.
AGGATGGCTGTTTGTCCAGGTTATGACCAGGGATATGGGTTAGACGTCAGGATGGCTGTTTGTCCAGGTTATAACCAGGGATATGGGTTAGACGTCAGGATGGCTGTTTGTCCAGGTTATGACCAGGGATATGGGTTAGACGTCAGGATGGCTGTTTGTCCAGGTTATAACCAGGGATATGGGTTAGACGTTAGGATGGCTGTTTGTCCAGGTTATGACCAGGGATATGGGTTAGACGTCAGGATGGCTGTTTGTCCAGGTTATGACCAGGGATATGGGTTAGACGTCAGGATGGCTGTTTGTCCAGGTTATGACCAGGGATATGGGTTAGACGTCAGGATGGCTGTTTGTCCAGGTTATGACCAGGGATATGGGTTAGACGTTAGGATGGCTGTTTGTCCAGGTTATGACCAGGGATATGGGTTAGACGTCAGGATGTTTTTTGTTGATTTTGTTTTGTGTCGTCTCACTTTTGTTTGTTTATTTCACTTACTTTGGCAATGTAAACCCATTTCCCATGCCAATAAAGCCCCTTTGAATTGAATTGAGGGAGAGAGAGAGAGAAATACTGGTCTAGTCTGGACTGAGCTATTTGTTTTAATCATGAAAAGCTTTCTTGTGTTCCTCGTGTGGTCGTCACAATTACCCCGGCTCTGTCTGCATCGGTCTCCCAGTCTGTGTCATTGGAAAGGTCAGGCTCTGTCTGCATATCCAATCTGTTTTATGACATTCCATGGGCATGACACTCGACTTCCAAGAAGAATAGTTTAACATAATTCAAACCTCAAAGATTTCTATTGGCCTTTCGATGGTGGAAAAGACCACAAATGCAGCAATATATTTAAATATATTTCAAATCTAATCTCTGAACACATCACATTTCTCACATATTCATTCAAATGAGACAGTAGTCTGGACAATTGAAGCCAAAGATGAGAATAATTCTGCTTATGTCCCATGTCCTTTCCAGTTGTGTGTTAGACTGTCCCTAGTGCAGAAAATGTGTTACTGTCCCTAGTGCAGAAGATGTGTTACTGTCTCTAGTGGAGAAGATGTGCTACTGTCCCTAGTGCAGAAGATGTGTTACTGTCCCTAGTGGAGAAGATGTGTTACTGTCCCTAGTGGAGAAGATGTGTTACTGTCCCTAGTGGAGAAGATGTGTTACTGTCCCTAGTAGAGAAGATGTGTTACTGTCCCTAGTGGAGAAGATGTGTTACTGTCCCTAGTAGAGAAGATGTGTTACTGTCCCTAGTTGAGAAGATGTGTTACTGTCTCTAGTAGAGAATATGTGTTACTGTCTCTAGTAGAGAATATGTATTACCGTCCCTAGTGGAGAAGATGTGATACTGTCTCTAGTGGAGAAGATGTGATACTGTCTCTAGTAGAGAAGATGTATTATTGTCTCTAGTGCAGAAGATGTGTAGAAGATGTGTTATTGTCTCTAGTGGAGAAGATGTGTAGAAGATGTGTTACTGTCCCTAGTAGAGAAGATGTGTTACTGTCTCTAGTGGAGAAGATGTGTAGAAGATGTGTTACTGTCCCTAGTGGAGAAGATGTGTTACTGTCTCTAGTGGAGAAGATGTGTTACTGTCTCTAGTTGAGAAGATGTGTTACTGTCCCTAGTGCAGAAGATGTGTTACTGTCCCTAGTGGAGAAGATGTGTTACTGTCCCTAGTAGAGAAGATGTGTTACTGTCCCTAGTGGAGAAGATGTGTTACTGTCTCTAGTAGAGAAGATGTATTACCGTCCCTAGTGGAGAAGATGTGATACTGTCTCTAGTGGAGAAGATGTGTTACTGTCTCTAGTGGAGAAGATGTGATACTGTCTCTAGTAGAGAAGATGTGTTACTGTCCCTAGTAGAGAAGATGTGTTACTGTCCCTAGTGGAGAAGATGTGATACTGTCTCTAGTAGAGAAGATGTGATACTGTCTCTAGTAGAGAAGATGTGATACTGTCTCTAGTGGAGAAGATGTGTTACTGTCTCTAGTAGAGAAGATGTGTTACTGTCCCTAGTAGAGAAGATGTGTTACTGTCCCTAGTGGAGAAGATGTGATACTGTCCCTAGTAGAGAAGATGTGTTACTGTCCCTAGTGGAGAAGATGTGATACTGTCTCTAGTGGAGAAGATGTGATACTGTCTCTAGTAGAGAAGATGTGTTACTGTCTCTAGTGGAGAAGATGTGTTACTGTCCCTAGTGGAGAAGATGTGTTACTGTCCCTAGTGCAGAAGATGTGTTACTGTCCCTAGTGGAGAAGATGTGTTACTGTCCCTAGTAGAGAAGATGTGTTACTGTCCCTAGTAGAGAAGATGTGTTACTGTCCCTAGTGCAGAAGATGTGTTACTGTCCCTAGTGCAGAAGATGTGTTACTGTCCCTAGTGCAGAAGATGTGTTACTGTCCCTAGTAGAGAAGATGTGTTACTGTCTCTAGTAGAGAAGATGTGTTACTGTCCCTAGTAGAGAAGATGTGTTACTGTCTCTAGTGGAGAAGATGTGTTACTGTCCCTAGTGCAGAAGATGTGTTACTGTCCCTAGTAGAGAAGATGTGTTACTGTCCCTAGTGCAGAAGATGTGTTACTGTCCCTAGTAGAGAAGATGTGTTACTGTCTCTAGTAGAGAAGATGTGTTACTGTCCCTAGTAGAGAAGATGTGTTACTGTCTCTAGTGGAGAAGATGTGTTACTGTCCCTAGTGAAGAAGATGTGTTACTGTCTCAGTCTGAACCTCTATTGTGTTACTGACGGAGATCATTATCACTGGGTTTTATTGTATAAGGAATTGGGCACACAAAGAACAAGAAATGATGCAAAGTCACACAAGGGATTTAGAGAGAGGGAGGCAGACATGGGGGAGAGAGAGAGACAGACAGAGACAGAGAGAGAGACAGACAGAGAGAGAGACAGAGACAGAGAGGCAGGCATGGGGGACAGAGAGAGAGGCAGACATGGGGGACAGAGAGAGAGAGAGGCAGGCATGGGGGATAGAGAGAGAGAGAGGCAGGCATGGGGGACAAAGAGAGAGAGGCAGGCATGGGGGACAAAGAGAGAGAGGCAGGCATGGGGGACAGAGAGAGAGGCAGGCATGGGGGATAGAGAGAGAGAGGCAGGCATGGGGGACAGAGAGAGAGGCAGTGTAACAAGGCCAATACAGTATAGTCGTGGCCAAAAGTTTTGAGACACCACCAGTACAGAGCTTGCTCAGGAATGGCAGCAGGCAGCTGTGAGTGCATCTGCATGCACAGTGAGGCGAAGACTTTTGGAGGATGGCCTGGTGTCAAGAAGGGCTGCAAAGAAGCCACTTCTCTCCAGGAAAAACATCAGGGACAGACTGATATTCTGCAAAAGGTACAGGGATTGGACTCCTGAGGACTGGGGTAAAGTCATTTTCTCTGATGAATCCCCTTTCCGATTGTTTGGGGCATCTGGAAAAAAAAGCTTGTCCGGAGAAGACAAGGTGAGCGCTACCATCAGTCCTGTGTCATGCCAACAGTAAAGCATCCTGAGACCATTCATGTGTGGGGTTGCTTCTCAGCAAAGGGAGTGGGTTCACTCACAATTTTGCCGAAGAATACAGCCATGAATAAAGAATGGTACCAACACATCCTCCAAGAGCAACTTCTCCCAACTATCCAGGAACAGTTTGGTGATGAACAATGCCTCTTCCAGCATGAGGGAGCACCTTGCCATAAGGCAAAAGTGATAACTAAGTGGCTCGGGGAACAAAACATTGATATATTGGGTCCATGGCCAGGAAACTCCCTAGACCTTAATCCCATTTACAGCTTGTGGTCAATCCTCAAGAGGCGGGTGGACAAACAAAAACCCACAAATTCTGACAAACTCCAAGAACTGATTATGCAAGAATGGGCTGCCATCAGTCAGGATGTGGCCCAGAAGTTAATTGACATCATGCCAGGGTGGATTGCAGAGGTCTTGAAAAAGAAGGGTCAACACTGCAAATATTGACTCTTTGCATCAACTTCATGTAATTGTCAATAAAAGCCTTTGACACTTATGAAATGCTTGTAATTATACTTCAGTATTCCATAGTAACATCTGACAAAAATATCTAAAGACACTGAAGCAGCAAACTTTGTGAAAATTAATATTTGTGTCATTCTCAAAACGTTTGGCCACGACTGTACAGCTGGGCGTGGCTCAGTATGACTCAGCTCAGTAGTGTGAAAGGGGTATTATTTCGTCAGGAGTAGGTGTGACAGGTTAGGGCCAGTAGGGACAGGGCCAGTCAGGGAGAGGCAGAGGGGCGGGGCTCTTACCTGTTCAACAGTAAGGGGTGAACAGATCTCCTCTCCTCTCAGGATCATGGACCTCTGGGTCAGAACCTCAGACAGCTGGAATGAGTCCAGGCCCAGCAGATCACTGACATTACTGACCACTGGAGAGACAGACAGATTTGTTACTGACCACTGGAGAGAGAGACAGAAATGTTACTGACCACTGGAGAGACAGACAGAAAGATGTGTTACTGACCACTGGAGAGACAGACAGATATGTAACTAACTACTAGAGAGAGACAGACAGACATGTAACTAACCACTAGAGAGAGACAGACAGATATCTTACTGACCACTGGGGAGAGAGACAGACAGATATGTTACTGACCACTGGGGAGAGAGACAGACAGATATGTTACTGACCACTGGGGAGAGAGGAGACAGATGTGTTACTGACCACTGGAGAGAGAGACAGACAGATATGTTACTAACCATTGGAGAGACAGACAGATATGTTACTGACCACTGGAGAGACAGACAGATATATTACTAACCGCTAGAGAGACAGACAGATATGTTACTAACCACTGGAGAGAGAGACAGACAGATATGTTACTAACCACTAGAGAGAGACAGACAGATATGTTACTAACCAATAGAGAGAGACAGACAGATGTGTTACTGACCCCTGGAGAGAGAGACAGATATGTTACTAACCACTAGAGAGAGACACTCAGATATGTTACTGACCACTGGAGAGACAGACAGATATGTTACTGACCACTGGAGAGACAGACAGATATATTACTAACCGCTAGAGAGACAGACAGATATGTTACTAACCACTGGAGAGAGAGACAGACAGATATGTTACTAACCACTAGAGAGAGACAGACAGATATGTTACTAACCAATAGAGAGAGACAGACAGATGTGTTACTGACCACTGGAGAGACAGACAGATATATTACTAACCGCTGGAGAGACAGACAGATATGTTACTAACCACTGGAGAGAGAGACAGACAGATATGTTACTAACCACTAGAGAGAGACAGACAGATATGTTACTAACCAATAGAGAGAGACAGACAGATGTGTTACTGACCCCTGGAGAGAGAGACAGATATGTTACTAACCACTAGAGAGAGACACTCAGATATGTTACTGACCACTGGAGAGACAGACAGATATGTTACTGACCACTGGAGAGACAGACAGATATATTACTAACCGCTAGAGAGACAGACAGATATGTTACTAACCACTGGAGAGAGAGACAGACAGATATGTTACTAACCACTAGAGAGAGACAGACAGATATGTTACTAACCAATAGAGAGAGACAGACAGATGTGTTACTGACCCCTGGAGAGAGAGACAGATATGTTACTAACCACTAGAGAGAGACACTCAGATATGTTACTGACCACTGGAGAGACAGACAGACAGATGTGTTACTAACCACTGGAGAGACAGACAGACAGATATGTTACTAACCACTGGAGAGAGACAGATATGTTACTAACCACTAGAGAGAGACAGATATGTTACTAACCACTAGAGAGACAGACATATATGTTACTGACCACTAGAGAGACAGACATATATGTTACTGACAACTAGAGATAGACAGATATGTTACTGACCACTAGAGAGACAGATATGTTACTAACCACTGGAGAGACAGACAGATATGTTACTAACCACTGGAGAGACAGACAGATATGTTACTAACCACTAGAGAGACAGACAGATATGTTACTAACCACTAGAGAGACAGACATATATGTTACTGACCACTAGAGAAAGACAGATATGTTACTGACCACTAGAGAGACAGATATATTACTAACCACTGGAGAGAGAGACAGACAGATATGTTACTAAACACTGGAGAGAGAGACAGACAGATGTGTTACTAACCACTAGAGGGATACAGATATGTTACTAACCACTAGAGAGAGACAGATATGTTACTAACCACTGGAGAGACAGACAGACAGATGTGTTACTAACCACTAGAGAGAGACAGACAGATATGTTACTGACCACTGGAGAGAGAAAGACAGATATGTTACTAACCACTGGAGAGAGAGACAGAGAGATATGTTACTAACCACTAGAGAGAGAGACAGATATATTACTAACCACTGGAGAGAGAGACAGACAGATATGTTACTAACCACTGGAGAGACAGACAGATATATTACTAACCACTGGAGAGAGAGACAGACAGATATGTTACTAAACACTGGAGAGAGAGACAGATATGTTACTAAACACTGGAGAGAGAGACAGATATGTTACTAACCACTAGAGAGAGAGACAGACAGATGTGTTACTAACCACTAGAGGGAGACAGATATGTTACTAACCACTGGAGAGAGAGACAGATATGTTACTAACCACTGGAGAGAGAGACAGACAGATGTGTTACTGACCACTGGAGAGAGAGACAGATATGTTACTAACCACTGGAGAGAGAGACAGACAGATGTGTTACTGACCACTGGAGAGAGAGACAGACAGATATGTTACTAAACACTGGAGAGAGAGACAGATATGTTACTATCCACTGGAGAGAGAGACAGACAGATGTGTTACTAACCACTAGAGGGAGACAGATATGTTACTAACCACTGGAGAGAGAGACAGATATGTTACTAACCACTGGAGAGAGAGACAGACAGATGTGTTACTGACCACTGGAGAGAGACAGACAGATATGTTACTGACCACTGGAGAGAGACAGACAGATATGTTACTAAACACTGGAGAGAGAGACAGATATGTTACTATCCACTGGAGAGAGAGACAGACAGATGTGTTACTAACCACTAGAGGGAGACAGATATGTTACTAACCACTGGAGAGACAGACAGATATTTTACTAACCACTGGAGAGAGACAGACAGATATGTTACTGACCACTGGAGAGAGAGACAGACAGATGTGTTACTAACCACTAGAGAGAGACAGACAGATATGTTACTAACCACTAGAGAGAGACAGATATGTTACTAACCACTGGAGAGAGAGACAGATATGTTACTGACCACTGGAGAGAGACAGACAGATATGTTACTGACCACTGGAGAGAGAGACAGACAGATGTGTTACTAACCACTAGAGAGAGACAGACAGATATGTTACTGACCACTGGAGAGAGAGACAGACAGATATGTTACTAACCACTAGAGAGAGAAAGACAGATATGTTACTGTCCACTAGAGAGAGAAAGACAGATATGTTACTAACCACTAGAGAGAGAAAGACAGATATGTTACTAACCACTGGAGAGAGACAGAAATATTACTGACCACTGGAGAGAGAGACAGACAGATATGTTACTCACCACTGGAGAGACAGACAGATATATTACTAACCACTGGAGAGAGAGACAGACAGATATGTTACTATCCACTGGAGAGAGAGACCGACAGATGTGTTACTAACCACTAGCGGGAGACAGATATGTTACTAACCACTAGAGATAGACAGATATGTTACTAACCACTGGAGAGACAGACAGATGTGTTACTGACCACTGGAGAGAGAGACAGACAGATATGTTACTAACCACTAGAGAGAGAAAGACATATATGTTACTGACCACTAGAGACAGACAGATATGTTACTAACCACTAGAGAGACAGACAGATATGTTACTAACCACTGGAGAGAGACAGATATATTACTAACCACTGGAGAGAGAGACAGACAGATATGTTACTAACCACTGGAGAGAGAGACAGATATGTTACTAACCACTGGAGAGAGAGACAGACAGATGTGTTACTAACTACTAGAGAGAGACAGATATGTTACTAACCACTAGAGAGAGACAGATATGTTACTAACCACTGGAGAGACAGACAGATATGTTACTAACCACTAGAGAGACAGACAGATATGTTACTAACCACTAGAGAGACAGACAGATGTGTTACTGACCACTGGAGAGAGAGACAGACAGATATGTTACTAACCACTAGAGAGAGAAAGACATATATGTTACTGACCACTAGAGACAGACAGATATGTTACTAACCACTAGAGAGACAGACAGATATGTTACTAACCACTAGAGAGACAGACAGATATGTTACTAACCACTAGAGAGACAGACAGATATGTTACTAACCACTGGAGAGACAGACAGATATGTTACTAACCACTGGAGAGACAGATATGTTACTGACCACTGGAGAGACAGACAGATATGTTACTAACCACTAGAGACAGACAGATATGTTACTGACCACTGGAGAGACAGACAGATATGTTACTAACCACTGGAGACAGACAGATGTGTTACTAACCACTAGAGAGAGACAGATATGTTACTGACCACTGGAGAGAGACAGACAGATATGTTACTAACCACTAGAGACAGACAGATATGTTACTGACCACCTGAGAGAGAGACAGATGTGTTACTGACCACTGGAGAGAGAGACAGACAGATATGTTACTGAGGGTGGTATGGAGGATGTTATGGGGGTGGTATGGGGGTGGTAGGGAGGGTGGTATGGAGATGGTTGTCCTTCTGGAAGGTTCTCCCATCTCCAATGAGGAACTCTGGAGCTGTCAGAGGGACCATCGGCTTCTTGGTCACCTCTCTGACCAAGTCCCTTCTCCCCCGATTGCTCAGGTTGGCACCTCCTCTCTTCCTCCCTCCCTCCCCCTCCCCTCCCCTCCTTTCCTCTCCTCTACCCCCTCCCCTCCCTTCCCTCCCCTCTCTTCCTTCCCTTCCTCCCCTCCCTCCCTCCCCTCTCTTCCTCCCTCCCTCCCTCCCCTCCTTTCCTCTCCTCTACCCCCTCCCCTCCCTTCCCTCCCCTCTCTTCCCTCCCTCCCCTCCCCTCTCTTCCCTCCCTCCCTCCCTCTCTTCCTTCTCTCCTTCCATCTCCCCTCCCTCTCTTCTCCTCCCTCTCACCTCCTTTGGATGTGATTTGTGCTCCTCCTGCGGTCATGAACTCTATGTTCCCCATCAGGAGAACAGCAGAAAGCAGCTTGAAGACGTCCCGTATCTCCTCCTCACTGAACTGCATCACCTTTAGAGCCTCCTGGTAGTAGCAGAGACAGAGAGATTATGAGATTCCTTCTACTGAACACAGACAGGATAATACATGCTGCAGGGCCCATGATCAAAAGTATCTCAGAGTAGGAGTGTTCTAGGATACAGATCATAATGAATCAAATTACACGGACAGAGAGTACCTGATCTTAAACTGGCACTTATACTCTGAGACATTTGTTGAATACAGGCCCATAATCAACACATCTGGTGGGACTGTAGTTATTCTACTGGGTTATTACGCCCTCTGGTGGCAGCTTGTGAAGGTACAACCAGCCTCACCATAACACTGTCATAGAGCTGCAGGTCATCTAGACTCCTGTCCTTCACACAGCCAGACTGACTCAGGTAGTGGTATGACTCTGGGCCCTCAGACAGGAAGTACAACTCTGGAACACAGACATAAAATAACTTTAGGCAGTTATTTTCTTCAGGAACATTTTCTAGAGACACAAACAAAGTCCCACTGTATTTAAATCAATTCAAATTGTATTTGTGACATGCTTCGTACAGGTGTAGACTAACAGTGAAATGCTTAATTACGATGCAGAGTTAAAGATAAAGAATCAGAAACATACAAATAATAACAGAAATAGTGACAAGGAATAAATACACAGTGAATAACAAACACCAATAACAAGTAAAAAATAACATGGCTATATACAGGAAGTAGAAAATAACACGGCTATATACAGGAAGTAGAAAATAACATGGCTATATACAGGAAGTAGAAAATAACACGGCTATACACAGGAAGTAGAAAATAACATGGCTATACACAGGAAGTAGAAAATAACACGGCTATATGCAGGAAATAGAAAATAACACGGCTATACACAGGAAGTAGAAAATAACATGGCTATGAACAGGAAGTAGAAAATAACATGGCTATACACAGGAAGTAGAAAATAACATGGCTATATACAGCAAGTAGAAAATAACATGGCTATATACAGGAAGTAGAAAATAACACGGCTAAACACAGGAAGTAGAAAATAACACGGCTATGAACAGGAAGTAGAAAATAACACGGATATTAACAGGAAGTAGAAAAAAACATGGCTATACACAGGAAGTAGAAAATAACATGGCTATAAACAGGAAGTAGAAAATAACACGGCTATACACAGGAAGTAGAAAATAACACGGCTATACACAGGAAGTAGAAAATAACACGGCTATATACAGGAAGTAGAAAATAACACGACTATACACAGGAAGTAGAAAATAACACGGCTATAAACAGGAAGTAGAAAATAACACGGCTATATACAGGAAGTAGAAAATAACACCGCTATAAACAGGAAGTAGAAAATAACACGGCTATACACAGGAAGTAGAAAATAACACGGCTATATACAGGAAGTAGAAAATAACACGGCTATAAACAGGAAGTAGAAAATAACACGGCTATATACAGGAAGTAGAAAATAACACGGCTATAAACAGGAAGTATAAAATAACACGGCTATAAACAGGAAGTAGAAAATAACACGGCTATAAACAGGAAGTAGAAAATAACACAGCTATACACAGGAAGTAGAAAATAACACGGCTATAAACAGGAAGTAGAAAATAACATGGCTATATACAGGAAGTAGAAAATAACATGGCTATACACAGGAAGTATAACAAACATGGCTATACACAGGAAGTAAAAATAACATGGCTATATGCAGGAAGTAGAAAATAACATGGCTATACACAGGAAGTAGAAAATAACATGGCTATATACAGGAAGTATAAAATAACATGGCTATACACAGGAAGTAGAAAATAACATGGTTATATACAGGAAGTACTAGTACCGAGTCGATGTGTAGGAGTGAAAGGTCATTAAGGTCAGTAAGTATTCACACCCATTGACTTATTCAGCACTTTGTTGTTTTACAGCCTGATTTAAATATGTATTCTTGTCAAAGTAAATTATGTTTTTAGACATTTTTACAAATAAATAAAAACTGAAAAGCTGAAATGTCTTGAGTCATGTATTTAACACCTTTGTTATGACAAGCCTAAATAAGGTCAGGAGTAAAAACTAGCTTAACAAGTCACATAATAAGTTGCATGAAATACCTCATCTCTGTACCCCACACATAATTATATTTAAGCTCCCTCAGCAGTGAATTTCAAACACAGTCTCAACCACACAGACCAGGGAGGTTTTCCAGTGCCTCACAAAGAAGGGCACCTATTGGTAGATGGGTATAAAAAAATAGATAGTGAATCAGATAGTGAATATCCATTTGAGCATGGTAAAGTTATTAATTACACTTTGGATGGTGTATCAATACACCCAGTCTCTACAAAGATACAGGCGTCCTTCCTAACTCAGTTGCCGGAGAGGAAGGAAACAATTCAGGGATTTCACCATGAGGCCAATGGTGACTTTAAAACAGTTACAGAGTTTAATAGCTGTGGTGGGATAAAACTGAGGATGGATCAACAACATTGTAGTTACTCCACAATACTAACCTAAAGGACAGAGTGAAAAGGAAGCCTGTACAGAATACACACATTCCAAAACATGCATCCTGTTTGCAACAAGGCACTACAGTAATACAGCAAAAAATGTGGCAAAGAAATGATGAGGAGGTGAGGGGAGGGGAGGTTATTCTAATGAATGATGAGGAGGTGAGGGGAGGTTATTCTAATGAATGATGAGGAGGTGAGGGGAGGGGAGGTTATTCTAATGAATGATGAGGAGGTGAGGGGAGGTTATTCTAATGAATGATGAGGAGGTGAGGGGAGGGGAGGTTATTCTAATGAATGATGAGGAGGTGAGGGGAGGGGAGGTTATTCTAATGAATGATGAGGAGGTGAGGGGAGGGGAGGGGAGGTTATTCTAATGAATGATGAGGAGGTGAGGGGAGGGGAGGGGAGGTTATTCTAATGAATGATGAGGAGGTGAGGGGAGGGGAGGTTATTCTAATGAATGATGAGGAGGTGAGGGGAGGGGAGGTTATTCTAATGAATGATGAGGAGGTGAGGGGAGGTTATTCTAATCAATGATGAGGAGGTGAGGGGAGGGGAGGTTATTCTAATGAATGATGAGGAGGTGAGGGGAGGGGAGGTTATTCTAATGAATGATGAGGAGGTGAGGGGAGGGGAGGTTATTCTAATGAATGATGAGGAGGTGAGGGGAGGTTATTCTAATGAATGATGAGGAGGTGAGGGGAGGGGAGGTTATTCTAATCAATGATGAGGAGGTGAGGGGAGGGGAGGTTATTCTAATGAATGATGAGGAGGTGAGGGGAGGGGAGGTTATTCTAATCAATGATGAGGAGGTGAGGGGAGGGGAGGTTATTCTAATCAATGATGAGGAGGTGAGGGGAGGGGAGGGGAGGTTATTCTAATGAATGATGAGGAGGTGAGGGGAGGTTATTCTAATCAATGATGAGGAGGTGAGGTGAGGGGAGGGGAGGTTATTCTAATCAATGATGAGGAGGTGAGGGGAGGGGAGGTTATTCTAATGAATGATGAGGAGGTGAGGGGAGGGGAGGGGAGGTTATTCTAATGAATGATGAGGTGGTGAGGGGAGGGGAGGGGAGGTTATTCTAATGAATGATGAGGAGGTGAGGGGAGGTTATTCTAATCAATGATGAGGAGGTGAGGTGAGGGGAGGGGAGGTTATTCTAATGAATGATGAGGAGGTGAGGGGAGGGGAGGTTATTCTAATCAATGATGAGGAGGTGAGGGGAGGGGAGGGGAGGTTATTCTAATGAATGATGAGGAGGGGAGGGGAGGGGAGGTTATTCTAATGAATGATGAGGAGGTGAGGGGAGGGGAGGTTATTCTAATGAATGATGAGGAGGTGGGGGGAGGGGAGGTTATTCTAATGAATGATGAGGAGGTGATGGGAGGTTATTCTAATCAATGATGAGGAGGTGAGGGGAGGGGAGGTTATTCTAATGAATGATGAGGAGGTGAGGGGAGGGGAGGTTATTCTAATGAATGATGAGGAGGTGAGGGGAGGGGAGGTTATTCTAATGAATGATGAGGAGGTGAGGGGAGGTTATTCTAATGAATGATGAGGAGGTGAGGGGAGGGGAGGTTATTCTAATGAATGATAGTGGAGATGAGGGGAGGGGAGGTTATTCTAATGAATGATGAGGAGGTGAGGGGAGGGGAGGTTATTCTAATCAATGATGAGGAGGTGAGGGGAGGGGAGGGGAGGTTATTCTAATGAATGATGAGGAGGTGAGGGGAGGTTATTCTAATCAATGATGAGGAGGTGAGGTGAGGGGAGGGGAGGTTATTCTAATCAATGATGAGGAAGTGAGGGGAGGGGAGGTTATTCTAATGAATGATGAGGAGGTGAGGGGAGGGGAGGTTATTCTAATGAATGATGAGGAGGTGAGGGGAGGGGAGGGGAGGTTATTCTAATGAATGATGAGGAGGTGAGGGGAGGTTATTCTAATCAATGATGAGGAGGTGAGGTGAGGGGAGGGGAGGTTATTCTAATGAATGATGAGGAGGTGAGGGGAGGGGAGGTTATTCTAATCAATGATGAGGAGGTGAGGGGAGGTTATTCTAATGAATGATGAGGAGGTGAGGTGAGGGGAGAGGAGGTTATTCTAATGAATGATGAGGAGGTGAGGTGAGGGGAGGGGAGGTTATTCTAATCAATGATGAGGAGGTGAGGGGAGGGGAGGTTATTCTAATGAATGATGAGGAGGTGAGGGGAGGGGAGGTTATTCTAATGAATGATGAGGAGGTGAGGTGAGGGGAGGGGAGGTTATTCTAATCAATGATGAGGAGGTGAGGGGAGGGGAGGTTATTCTAATGAATGATGAGGAGGTGAGGGGAGGGGAGGTTATTCTAATCAATGATGAGGAGGTGAGGGGAGGGGAGGTTATTCTAATCAATGATGAGGAGGTGAGGGGAGGGGAGGTTATTCTAATGAATGATAAGGAGGTGAGGGGAGGGGAGGTTATTCTAATGAATGATGAGGAGGTGAGGGGAGGTTATTCTAATGAATGATGAGGAGGTGAGGGGAGGGGAGGTTATTCTAATGAATGATGAGGAGGTGATGGGAGGTTATTCTAATGAATGATAGTGAAGGTGAGGGGAGGGGAGGTTATTCTAATGAATGATAGTGAAGGTGAGGGGAGGGGAGGTTATTCTAATGAATGATGAGGAGGTGAGGGGAGGGGAGGTTATTCTAATGAATGATAGTGAAGGTGAGGGGAGGGGAGGTTATTCTAATGAATGATAGTGAAGGTGAGGGGAGGGGAGGTTATTCTAATGAATGATGAGGAGGTGAGGGGAGGGGAGGTTATTCTAATGAATGATAGTGGAGATGAGGGGAGGGGAGGTTATTCTAATGAATGATGAGGAGGTGAGGGGGGGGGAGGTTATTCTAATGAATGATGAGGAGGTGAGGGGAGGGGGAGGGAGGGAGGGAGGAAGAGAGGAGGTGGGAGGATATTCTAATGAATGATAGTGAAGGTGAGGGGAGGGGAGGTTATTATAATGAATGATAGTGAAGGTGAGGTAACACTTCAGGTAAAGACAAAGCCTGCTGACAGAAACTATGTACAGAGCCTTCGGAAAGTATTCAGAAACCTTGACTTTTTCCACATTTTATTACGTTACAGCCTTATTCTAAAATTGATTAAAAAAATACATTTTCCTCATCAATTTGTCCTTGATACAAAGTGTTACGGTATGTTTAGGGAAAATTCAATGCAACACATTACTGAGTACCACTCTCCATATCTTCATGCATAGTGGTGGCTGCATCATGGTATGGGTAATCGTTAAGGACTTGGGAGTTTTTCAGGATAAAGACGTAATGGAATGGAACTAATAAGCACAGGCAACATCCTAGAGGAAAACCTGGTTCAGTCTGCATTTCAACAGACACTGGGAGATTAATTGACCTTTCAGCAGGACAATAACCCAAAACACAAGGACAAATCTACACTGGAGTTGCTTACCAAGAAGACAGTGAATGTTCCTGAGTGGCTGAGTTACAGTTTTGACTTAAATCTACTTGAAAATCTATGGCAGAGACCTGAAAAGGGTTGTCTAGCAATGATCAACAACCAACTTGACAGAGCTTGAAGAATTTATAAAATAATAATGGGCAAATGTTGCACAATCCAGGTGCGGAAAGCTCATAGAGACTTACCCAGAAGAACTCACAGCTGTAATCACTGCCAAATGTCACACCCTGATCTGTTTCACCTGTCTTTGTGCATGTCTTCACTCCCACCAGGTGTCTCCCACCTCCCCTCATTATCCTGTGTATTTATACCTGCGTTTTCTGTTTGTCTGTTGCCAGTTGGTCTTGTTCCGTCAAGTCCTACCAGCGTGTTTCCTGTGCTCTAGTTTTTGTTAGTCTTCTAAGTTCTGACCTTTCTGCCTGTCCTGTCCTGTCCTGACCCTGCTCGCTGTCCTGTACCTGCCTGACTCTGATTTGGATTATGACCTTGACTTACCTTTTTCCCCTTGAACGATAATAAACTCTGAGACTTGTACTGTAAGTGTACAGCCTCAGTGTTCACTGTCTTAGCCTGAGTCCTGATAATAGGCTATTGGGTACTGTCTAAAACTGTAAGGGTACAGCCTCAGTGTTCACTGTCTTAGCCTGAGTCCTGATAATAGGCTATTGGGTACTGTCTAAAACTGTAAGGGTACAGCCTCAGTGTTCACTGTCTTAGCCTGAGTCCTGATAATAGGCTATTGGGTACTGTCTAAAACTGTAAGGGTACAGCCTCAGTGTTCACTGTCTTAGCCTGAGTCCTGGTAATAGGCTATTGGGTACTGTCTAAAACTGTAAGGGTACAGCCTCAGTGTTCATTGTCTTAGCCTGAGTCCTGATAATAGGCTATTGGGTACTGTCTAAAACTGTAAGGGTACAGCCTCAGTGTTCACTGTCTTAGCCTGAGTCCTGATAATAGGCTATTGGGTACTGTCTGAAACTGTAAGGGTACAGCCTCAGTGTTCACTGTCTTAGCCTGAGTCCTGGTACCAAAGGTGCTTCTACAAAGAATTGACTTAGGGACGTGAATACTTACAGTATGTACATTTTATATTTCTGTATTTAATTTTCAATTAATTTGCAAAGATTTCTAAAAACATGTCTTCACTTTGTCATTATGGGGTATTGTGTATAGATGGGTAAAAATAAATAAAAAGTCATCCATTTTGAATTCAACAAAATATGGAATACGTCAAGGGGTGTGAATACTTTCTGAAAGAACTGTATGTACATAAAAATCAAATAAAATGTTATTTGTCGGGCCTCCCGAGTGGCGCTGTAGTCTAAGGGCTAGCTGTGCCACAAGAGATTCTGGGTTTGAGTCCAGGCTCTGTCGCACCTGGCCGCGACCGGGAGACCCATGGGGTGGCGCACAATTGGACCAGCATCGTCCTGGTTAGTGGAGGGTTTGGCCGGAAGGGATGTTCTTCGCCCATCGCGCACTAGCGACTCCTGTGGCGGGCCAGGCGCGCAATTGCACGCTGACACGGTCGCCAGGTGTACGGTGTTTCCTCCGACACATTGGTGCGGCTGGCATCCGGAGTTTAGCGGGCATTGTGTCAAGAAGCAGTGCGGCTTGGCTGGGTTGTGTTTCAGAGGACGCACGGCTCTCAACCTTCGCCTCTCCCGAGTCCGTATGGGAGTTGCAGAGTCAATGTGGAGGCTATATACAGGGGGTACCGGTACAGAGTCAATGTGGAGACTATATACAGGTGGTACTGGTACAGAGTCAATGTGGAGGCTATATACAGGGGGTACCGGTACAGAGTCAATGTGGAGACTATATACAGGGTGTTACGGTACAGAGTCAATGTGGAGTCTATATACAGGGTGTTACGGTACAGAGTCTGTGTGGAGGCTATATACAGGGGGTACCGGTACCGAGTCAGTGTGGAGGCTATATACAGGGTGTACAGGTACAGAGTCAGTGTGGAGGCTATATACAGGGTGTACCGGTACAGAGTCAGTGTGGAGGCTATATACAGGGTGTACAGGTACCGAGTCAGTGTGGAGGCTATATACAGGGTGTTACGGTACCGAGTCAGTGTGGAGGCTATATACAGGGTGTACTGGTACAGAGTCAGTGTGGAGGCTATATACAGGGGGTACCGGTACAGAGTAAATGTGGAGGCTATATACAGGGGGTACCGGTACAGAGTCAATGTGGAGGCTATATACAGGGTATTACGGTACAGAGTCCATGTGGAGGCTATATACAGGGGGTACCGGTACAGAGTCAATGTGGAGGCTATATACAGGGTGTTACGGTACAGAGTCAATGTGGAGACTATATACAGGGTGTTACGGTACAGAGTCAATGTGGAGGCTATATACTGAGGGTACCGGTACAGAGTCAATGTGGAGGCTATATACAGGGTGTTACGGTACGGTGTTACGGTACAGAGTCAATGTGGAGACTATATACAGGGTGTTACGGTACAGAGTCAATGTGGAGGCTATATACAGAGGGTACCGGTACAGAGTCAATGTGGAGGCTATATACAGGGTATTAAGGTACAGAGTCAATGTGGAGGCTATATACAGGGTGTTACGGTACAGAGTCAATGTGGAGGCTATATACAGGGTATTACGGTACAGAGTCAATGTGGAGGCTATATACAGGGTATTACGGTACAGAGTCAATGTGGAGGCTATATACAGGGTGTTACGGTACAGAGTCAATGTGGAGGCTATATACAGGGTGTTACGGTACAGAGTCCATGGGGAGGCTATATACAGGGGGTACCGGTACAGAGTCAATGTGGAGACTATATACAGGGGGTACCGGTACAGAGTCAATGTGGAGGCTATATACAGGGTATTACGGTACAGAGTCAATGTGGAGGCTATATACAGGGGGTACCGGTACAGAGTCAATGTGGAGGCTATATACAGGGTGTTACGGTACAGAGTCAATGTGGAGACTATATACAGGGTGTTACGGTACAGAGTCAATGTGGAGGCTATATACAGAGGGTACCGGTACAGAGTCAATGTGGAGGCTATATACAGGGTATTAAGGTACAGAGTCAATGTGGAGGCTATATACAGGGTGTTACGGTACAGAGTCAATGTGGAGGCTATATACAGGGTATTACGGTACAGAGTCAATGTGGAGGCTATATACAGGGTATTACGGTACAGAGTCAATGTGGAGGCTATATACAGGGTGTTACGGTACAGAGTCAATGTGGAGGCTATATACAGGGTGTTACGGTACAGAGTCCATGTGGAGGCTATATACAGGGGGTACCGGTACAGAGTCAATGTGGAGACTATATACAGGGGGTACCGGTACAGAGTCAATGTGGAGGCTATATACAGGGTATTACGGTACAGAGTCAATGTGGAGGCTATATACAGGGGGTACCGGTACAGAGTCAATGTGGAGGCTATATACAGGGTGTTACGGTACAGAGTCAATGTGGAGACTATATACAGGGTGTTACGGTACAGAGTCAATGTGGAGGCTATATACTGAGGGTACCGGTACAGAGTCAATGTGGAGGCTATATACAGGGTGTTACGGTACAGAGTCAATGTGGAGACTATATACAGGGTGTTACGGTACAGAGTCAATGTGGAGGCTATATACAGAGGGTACCGGTACAGAGTCAATGTGGAGGCTATATACAGGGTATTAAGGTACAGAGTCAATGTGGAGGCTATATACAGGGTGTTACGGTACAGAGTCAATGTGGAGGCTATATACAGGAGGTACCAGTACAGAGTCAATGTGGAGGCTATATACAGGGTATTACGGTACAGAGTCAATGTGGAGGCTATATACAGGGTATTACGGTACAGAGTCAATGTGGAGGCTATATACAGGGTGTTACGGTACAGAGTCAATGTGGAGGCTATATACAGGGGGTACCAGTACAGAGTCAATGTGGAGGCTATATACAGGAGGTACACCGAGTCAGTGTGCGGGGGTACAGGTTAGACAAGGTAATTTGTACATGTAGGTAGAGGTGAAGTGACTATGCATAGATAATAAACAGCGAGTAGCAGCAGCGTACAAAACAGAGAGTCCAGTGTCCAGTGTGTGGGTACAGTCTAGTGTGTGGGTACAGTCTAGTGGGGGGAGAGTCTAGTGTGTGGGTACAGTCTAGTGTGTGGGTACAGTCTAGTGGGGGGAGAGTCTAGTGTGTGGGTACAGTCTAGTGTGTTGGGTAGAGTCCAGTGTGTGGGTACAGTCTAGTGGGGGGAGAGTCTAGTGTGTGGGTACAGTCTAGTGTGTGGGTACAGTCTAGTGGGGGGAGAGTCTAGTGTGTTGGGTAGAGTCCAGTGTGTGGGTACAGTCTAGTGTGTGGGTACAGTCTAGTGTGTGGGTACAGTCTAGTGGGGGGAGAGTCTAGTGTGTTGTGTAGAGACCAGTGTGTGGGTACAGTCTAGTGTGGGTACAGTCTAGTGTGGGTATAGTCTAGTGTGTGGGTATAGTCTACTGTGTTGGGTAGAGTCCAGTGTGTGGGTATAGTCTAGTGTGTGGGTAGAGTCCACTGTGTTGGGTAGAGTCCAGTGTGTGGGTATAGTCTAGTGTGTGGGTAGAGTCCACTGTGTTGGGTAGAGTCCAGTGTGTGGGTAGAGTCTAGTGTGTGGGTATAGTCTAGTGTATGGGTAGAGTCGAGTGTGTGGGTATAGTCTAGTGTATGGGTATAGTCTAGTGTGTGGCTAGAGTCCAGTGTGTGGGTAGAGTCTAGTGTGTGGGTATAGTCTAGTGTGTGGGTAGAGTCGAGTGTGTGGGTATAGTCCAGTCTGTGGGTAGAGTCCAGTCTGTGGGTAGAGTCCAGTCTGTGGGTAGAGTACAGTCTGTGGGTAGAGTACAGTCTGTGGGTAGAGTCCAGTCTGTGGGTATAGTACAGTCTGTGGGTAGAGTCCAGTCTGTGGGTATAGTACAGTCTGTGGGTAGAGTACAGTCTGTGGGTAGAGTCCAGTCTGTGGGTAGAGTCCAGTCTGTGGGTATAGTACAGTCTGTGGGTAGAGTCCAGTCTGTGGGTATAGTACAGTCTGTGGGTAGAGTCCAGTCTGTGAGTAGAGTCCAGTCTGTGGGTAGAGTCCAGTCTGTGGGTATAGTACAGTCTGTGGGTAGAGTCCAGTCTGTGGGTATAGTACAGTCTGTGGGTAGAGTCCAGTCTGTGGGTAGAGTCCAGTCTGTGGGTAGAGTACAGTCTGTGGGTAGAATCCAGTCTGTGGGTAGAATCCAGTCTGTGGGTAGAGTCCAGTCTATGGGTAGAGTCCAGTCTGTGGGTAGAGTCCAGTCTGTGGGTAGAGTCCAGTCTGTGGGTAGAGTCCAGTCTGTGGGTACAGTCTAGTGTGGGTACAGTCTAGTGTGGGTACAGTCTAGTGTGTGGGTACAGTCTAGTGGGGGGAGAGTCTAGTGTGTTGTGTAGAGACCAGTGTGTGGGTACAGTCTAGTGTGGGTACAGTCTAGTGTGGGTATAGTCTAGTGTGTGGGTATAGTCTACTGTGTTGGGTAGAGTCCAGTGTGTGGGTATAGTCTAGTGTGTGGGTAGAGTCCACTGTGTTGGGTAGAGTCCAGTGTGTGGGTAGAGTCTAGTGTGTGGGTATAGTCTAGTGTATGGGTAGAGTCGAGTGTGTGGGTATAGTCTAGTGTATGGGTATAGTCTAGTGTGTGGCTAGAGTCCAGTGTGTGGGTAGAGTCTAGTGTGTGGGTATAGTCTAGTGTGTAGGTAGAGTCGAGTGTGTGGGTATAGTCCAGTCTGTGGGTAGAGTCCAGTCTGTGGGTAGAGTCCAGTCTGTGGGTAGAGTCCAGTCTGTGGGTAGAGTACAGTCTGTGGGTAGAGTACAGTCTGTGGGTATAGTACAGTCTGTGGGTAGAGTCCAGTCTGTGGGTATAGTACAGTCTGTGGGTAGAGTACAGTCTGTGGGTAGAGTCCAGTCTGTGGGTAGAGTCCAGTCTGTGGGTATAGTACAGTCTGTGGGTAGAGTCCAGTCTGTGGGTATAGTACAGTCTGTGGGTAGAGTCCAGTCTGTGAGTAGAGTCCAGTCTGTGGGTAGAGTCCAGTCTGTGGGTATAGTACAGTCTGTGGGTAGAGTCCAGTCTGTGGGTATAGTACAGTCTGTGGGTAGAGTCCAGTCTGTGGGTAGAGTCCAGTCTGTGGGTAGAGTCCAGTCTGTGGGTAGAATCCAGTCTGTGGGTAGAATCCAGTCTGTGGGTAGAGTCCAGTCTGTGGGTAGAGTCCAGTCTGTGGGTAGAGTCCAGTCTGTGGGTAGAGTCCAGTCTGTCGGTATAGTCCAGTCTGTGGGTATAGTACAGTCTGTGGGTAGAATCCAGTCTGTGGGTATAGTATAGTCTGTCGGTATAGTCCAGTCTGTGGGTAGAGTACAGTCTGTGGGTAGACTCCAGTCTGTGGGTAGAGTCCAGTCTGTGGGTAGAATCCAGTCTGTGGGTATAGTCCAGTCTGTGGGTATAGTCCAGTCTGTGGGTAGAGTCCAGTCTGTGGGTAGAGTCCAGTCTGTGGGTAGAGTCCAGTCTGTGGGTAGAGTCCAGTCTGTGGGTAGAATCCAGTCTGTGGGTATAGTCCAGTCTGTGGGTATAGTCCAGTCTGTGGGTATAGTACAGTCTGTGGGTAGAATCCAGTCTGTGGGTAGAGTACAGTCTGTGGGTAGAGTCCAGTCTGTGGGTAGAATCCAGTCTGTGGGTATAGTCCAGTCTGTGGGTATAGTCCAGTCTGTGGGTAGAGTCCAGTCTGTGGGTAGAGTCCAGTCTGTGGGTAGAGTCCAGTATGTGGGTAGAATCCAGTCTGTGGGTATAGTCCAGTCTGTGGGTATAGTCCAGTCTGTGGGTATAGTACAGTCTGTGGGTAGAGTCCAGTCTGTGGGTATAGTACAGTCTGTGGGTAGAATCCAGTCTGTGGGTATAGTACAGTCTGTGGGTATAGTACAGTCTGTGGGTAGAATCCAGTCTGTGGGTATAGTCCAGTCTGTGGGTATAGTCCAGTCTGTGGGTAGAATCCAGTCTGTGGGTATAGTCCAGTCTGTGGGTATAGTACAGTCTGTGGGTAGAATCCAGTCTGTGGGTATAGTCCAGTCTGTGGGTATAGTCCAGTCTGTGGGTAGAGTCCAGTCTGTGGGTATAGTCCAGTCTGTGGGTAGAGTCCAGTCTGTGGGTATAGTCCAGTCTGTGGGTAGAGTTCAGTCTGTGGGTATAGTCCAGTCTGTGGGTAGAGTCCAGTCTGTGGGTATAGTCCAGTCTGTGGGTAGAATCCAGTCTGTGGGTAGAATCCAGTCTGTGGGTATAGTCCAGTCTGTGGGTAGGCTCCAGTCTGTGGGTAGACTCCAGTCTGTGGGTATACTCCAGTCTGTGGGTATAGTACAGTCTGTGGGTATAGTCCAGTCTGTGGGTAGAATCCAGTCTGTGGGTATAGTCCAGTCTGTGGGTATAGTACAGTCTGTGGGTAGACTCCAGTCTGTGGGTAGAGTCCAGTCTGTGGGTATAGTACAGTCTGTGGGTATAGTCCAGTCTGTGGGTAGAATCCAGTCTGTGGGTAGACTCCAGTCTGTGGGTATAGTACAGTCTGTGGGTATAGTCCAGTCTGTGGGTAGAATCCAGTCTGTGGGTAGACTCCAGTCTGTGGGTATAGTACAGTCTGTGGGTAGAGTCCAGTCTGTGGGTATAGTCCAGTCTGTGGGTAGACTCCAGTCTGTGGGTAGACTCCAGTCTGTGGGTATAGTACAGTCTGTGGGTAGAATCCAGTCTGTGGGTAGAGTCCAGTCTGTGGGTAGAGTCCAGTCTGTGGGTAGACTCCAGTCTGTGGGTATAGTACAGTCTGTGGGTAGAATCCAGTCTGTGGGTAGAGTCCAGTCTGTGGGTATAGTACAGTCTGTGGGTAGAATCCAGTCTGTGGGTAGAGTCCAGTCTGTGGGTATAGTCCAGTCTGTGGGTAGAATCCAGTCTGTGGGTAGACTCCAGTCTGTGGGTATAGTACAGTCTGTGGGCATAGTACAGTCTGTGGGTAGAATCCAGTCTGTGGGTATAGTCCAGTCTGTGGGTAGAGTCCAGTCTGTGGGTATAGTACAGTCTGTGGGTATAGTCCAGTCTGTGGGTAGAATCCAGTCTGTGGGTAGAGTCCAGTCTGTGGGTAGAGTCCAGTCTGTGGGTAGAGTCCAGTCTGTGGGTAGAGTCCAGTCTGTGGGTATAGTCCAGTCTGTGGGTATAGTCCAGTCTGTGGGTATAGTACAGTCTGTGGGTAGAATCCAGTCTGTGGGTATAGTACAGTCTGTCGGTATAGTCCAGTCTGTGGGTAGAGTACAGTCTGTGGGTAGACTCCAGTCTGTGGGTAGAGTCCAGTCTGTGGGTAGAATCCAGTCTGTGGGTATAGTCCAGTCTGTGGGTATAGTCCAGTCTGTGGGTAGAGTCCAGTCTGTGGGTAGAGTCCAGTCTGTGGGTAGAGTCCAGTCTGTGGGTAGAGTCCAGTATGTGGGTAGAATCCAGTCTGTGGGTATAGTCCAGTCTGTGGGTATAGTCCAGTCTGTGGGTATAGTACATTCTGTGGGTAGAATCCAGTCTGTGGGTAGAGTACAGTCTGTGGGTAGAGTCCAGTCTGTGGGTAGAATCCAGTCTGTGGGTATAGTACAGTCTGTGGGTATAGTACAGTCTGTGGGTAGAATCCAGTCTGTGGGTATAGTCCAGTCTGTGGGTATAGTCCAGTCTGTGGGTAGAATCCAGTCTGTGGGTATAGTCCAGTCTGTGGGTATAGTACAGTCTGTGGGTAGAATCCAGTCTGTGGGTATAGTCCAGTCTGTGGGTATAGTCCAGTCTGTGGGTAGAGTCCAGTCTGTGGGTATAGTCCAGTCTGTGGGTATAGTCCAGTCTGTGGGTAGAATCCAGTCTGTGGGTATAGTCCAGTCTGTGGGTAGAGTCCAGTCTGTGGGTATAGTCCAGTCTGTGGGTAGAATCCAGTCTGTGGGTAGAATCCAGTCTGTGGGTATAGTCCAGTCTGTGGGTATAGTCCAGTCTGTGGGTAGAGTCCAGTCTGTGGGTATAGTCCAGTCTGTGGGTAGAATCCAGTCTGTGGGTATAGTCCAGTCTGTGGGTAGGCTCCAGTCTGTGGGTAGACTCCAGTCTGTGGGTATACTCCAGTCTGTGGGTATAGTACAGTCTGTGGGTATAGTCCAGTCTGTGGGTAGAATCCAGTCTGTGGGTATAGTCCAGTCTGTGGGTATAGTACAGTCTGTGGGTAGACTCCAGTCTGTGGGTAGAGTCCAGTCTGTGGGTATAGTACAGTCTGTGGGTATAGTACTGTCTGTGGGTAGAATCCAGTCTGTGGGTAGACTCCAGTCTGTGGGTATAGTACAGTCTGTGGGTATAGTCCAGTCTGTGGGTAGAATCCAGTCTGTGGGTAGACTCCAGTCTGTGGGTATAGTACAGTCTGTGGGTAGAGTCCAGTCTGTGGGTATAGTCCAGTCTGTGGGTAGACTCCAGTCTGTGGGTAGACTCCAGTCTGTGGGTATAGTACAGTCTGTGGGTAGAATCCAGTCTGTGGGTAGAGTCCAGTCTGTGGGTAGAGTCCAGTCTGTGGGTAGACTCCAGTCTGTGGGTATAGTACAGTCTGTGGGTAGAATCCAGTCTGTGGGTAGAGTCCAGTCTGTGGGTATAGTACAGTCTGTGGGTAGAATCCAGTCTGTGGGTAGAGTCCAGTCTGTGGGTAGAGTCCAGTCTGTGGGTATAGTACAGTCTGTGGGTATAGTCCAGTCTGTGGGTAGAATCCAGTCTGTGGGTAGACTCCAGTCTGTGGGTATAGTACAGTCTGTGGGTAGAATCCAGTCTGTGGGTATAGTCCAGTCTGTGGGTAGAGTACAGTCTGTGGGTATAGTACAGTCTGTGGGTATAGTCCAGTCTGTGGGTAGAATCCAGTCTGTGGGTAGACTCCAGTCTGTGGGTATAGTACAGTCTGTGGGTATAGTCCAGTCTGTGGGTAGAATCCAGTCTGTGGGTAGACTCCAGTCTGTGGGTATAGTACAGTCTGTGGGTAGAGTCCAGTCTGTGGGTATAGTCCAGTCTGTGGGTAGACTCCAGTCTGTGGGTAGACTCCAGTCTGTGGGTATAGTACAGTCTGTGGGTAGAATCCAGTCTGTGGGTATAGTCCAGTCTGTGGGTAGAGTCCAGTCTGTGGGTATAGTACAGTCTGTGGGTATAGTCCAGTCTGTGGGTAGAATCCAGTCTGTGGGTAGACTCCAGTCTGTGGGTATAGTACAGTCTGTGGGTATAGTCCAGTCTGTGGGTAGAATCCAGTCTGTGGGTAGACTCCAGTCTGTGGGTATAGTACAGTCTGTGGGTAGAGTCCAGTCTGTGGGTATAGTCCAGTCTGTGGGTAGACTCCAGTCTGTGGGTAGACTCCAGTCTGTGGGTATAGTACAGTCTGTGGGTAGAATCCAGTCTGTGGGTATAGTACAGTCTGTGGGTATAGTCCAGTCTGTGGGTATAGTCCAGTCTGTGGGTATAGTCCAGTCTGTGGGTAGAGTCCAGTCTGTGGGTAGAGTCCAGTCTGTGGGTAGAATCCAGTCTGTGGGTATAGTCCAGTCTGTGGGTAGAGTCCAGTCTGTGGGTATAGTCCAGTCTGTGGGTAGAATCCAGTCTGTGGGTAGAATCCAGTCTGTGGGTATAGTCCAGTCTGTGGGTATAGTCCAGTCTGTGGGTAGAGTCCAGTCTGTGGGTATAATCCAGTCTGTGGGTATAGTCCAGTCTGTGGGTAGGCTCCAGTCTGTGGGTAGACTCCAGTCTGTGGGTATACTCCAGTCTGTGGGTATAGTACAGTCTGTGGGTATAGTCCAGTCTGTGGGTAGAATCCAGTCTGTGGGTATAGTCCAGTCTGTGGGTATAGTACAGTCTGTGGGTAGACTCCAGTCTGTGGGTAGAGTCCAGTCTGTGGGTATAGTACAGTCTGTGGGTATAGTACTGTCTGTGGGTAGAATCCAGTCTGTGGGTAGACTCCAGTCTGTGGGTATAGTACAGTCTGTGGGTATAGTCCAGTCTGTGGGTAGAATCCAGTCTGTGGGTAGACTCCAGTCTGTGGGTATAGTACAGTCTGTGGGTAGAGTCCAGTCTGTGGGTATAGTCCAGTCTGTGGGTAGACTCCAGTATGTGGGTAGACTCCAGTCTGTGGGTATAGTACAGTCTGTGCGTAGAATCCAGTCTGTGGGTAGAGTCCAGTCTGTGGGTAGAGTCCAGTCTGTGGGTAGACTCCAGTCTGTGGGTATAGTACAGTCTGTGGGTAGAATCCAGTCTGTGGGTAGAGTCCAGTCTGTGGGTATAGTACAGTCTGTGGGTAGAATCCAGTCTGTGGGTAGAGTCCAGTCTGTGGGTAGAGTCCAGTCTGTGGGTATAGTACAGTCTGTGGGTATAGTCCAGTCTGTGGGTAGAATCCAGTCTGTGGGTAGACTCCAGTCTGTGGGTATAGTACAGTCTGTGGGTAGAATCCAGTCTGTGGGTATAGTCCAGTCTGTGGGTAGAGTACAGTCTGTGGGTATAGTACAGTCTGTGGGTATAGTCCAGTCTGTGGGTAGAATCCAGTCTGTGGGTAGACTCCAGTCTGTGGGTATAGTACAGTCTGTGGGTATAGTCCAGTCTGTGGGTAGAATCCAGTCTGTGGGTAGACTCCAGTCTGTGGGTATAGTACAGTCTGTGGGTAGAGTCCAGTCTGTGGGTATAGTCCAGTCTGTGGGTAGACTCCAGTCTGTGGGTAGACTCCAGTCTGTGGGTATAGTACAGTCTGTGGGTAGAATCCAGTCTGTGGGTATAGTCCAGTCTGTGGGTAGAGTCCAGTCTGTGGGTATAGTACAGTCTG
>NC_143024.1:97899482-97901038 GCF_057628025.1 Oncorhynchus mykiss
TGGTGGTGGTGTAGGGCCTGGAGGTTCCCGGGAGTAGTAATTCGTCCCTCTGGTTTATAATGTGAGGTGGCTGCTGACCAGGGAGTCCTTGAGATTTTTGTTCCGTTTGAAGGCCAGGATGGGTGTGTGGAGAGGGAGTAGTTGTTTGTGCTGGAGTCTTTGCTGGATGATAGTAGTCATTCGGAGGCTGGGTGAGTTGTAGGTTGTAATGATGGGTAGGATCCGGTGGTTTCCTTTGTTTGGTCCCGGGTGTGGGTGTCTCCTGGTGTAGTGTTTAGTAAGGTGGGGAGGTTGTGGTCCGTAGCTGCCCAATCGTTGATGATTTTTTTGATGCCCTTTGATTGGAGTGGAGGATTGTGCTGGTCCCCGAGTAGTGATTCGTTGGCCAGGCGTTTTCGTGGCTTGGTAATCTTCCGTTCCTGTGGCTTAGCATGCCGTTCCTCCCTGGTTTGGGTGTGGGATGGCACGGAAGGATCAGAAGCCACCTGGGCACTCGCTGCCTGTGCCTGGTCCCTTGTAGTCCTGTTTGGGCTAGGATTTCGGGGTGGTTCAGCAGGTTTTGTTTTAACCGGAAGGGACCCATCCTGGTCAGGGTATGGATAGGTCTCTGGGTACCCTGGTATGGTAGAGGTGAGTGGCTTGTTGTGGGAGGTGTCCTTGTAGTTCTCTGTTGGATAGGGGAAATATTTGTCTCTGGAGTGGTGGTGTTAGATGATTCCGGGAGAGGGGAAGTGGAATCTTCCTTCAGAGGGTATCGTCCCGATGTGGGGTATCCGTGGGTCCGTGGAGAAGGAGAGGGTCTGCTGGTGTGTGCCCTCTGTAGGGTGGTATCCCCCTCGTCCTCACTGTGAGGTTGGCAGTGGGTGAGTGGTAGTTGGAATGGGCTGTAGTCTCTCGTAGGCCAATTCCCGTAGAATTTGGGGAGTGAGTCCCTGATGTCCTGTAACAAGTAGTCCCGGAGTGGTTCGCTGAGGAGTTTCTGGGCCCATGTAACCCCTAAATACCAGGCTTCCTGCCAGTCAGGGCAGGATGGAGTGTTGTAGAGTATGGTGTATTTGTGGGATAGTTCCTCCCTGTAGTGCTGTTCTAGGCGGCTTGGCGGCTTGGTCCAGGTGAGGTGTATCCATGGTGTAGCATGGAGCTGGGGTCTGGTCTTTCAGTTGGAGTAGTCATCTTGGGTGCAGTTCTTTGGTAGAGGTCCAGCTTGTGTCTTCTCCAGGTGAAGTGTCTTCAAAAGATGTTCAGGCAGAATGGTACTGAGGCTGAGGGATGCTCCTCTTTTATAGGAAATGAGGGGGGTGTGGTTTTGCCAGGTGTCGAATCCGATTGGTGCATGAGGTGTGCATGCGGTGTTCATGTGAGAGAAACGACCGTGGCTTGTCCAATGAGATCGCTTGGCTTTTGGGGAGAGGCGTCTAGTAGTCTGTTATGTGATGGAAAGGCCTCCGTCGTTGATTCCAATGGGGAATTGTATAGGAGAAGTAGACACTTTGCTTTTGGGGTGCTGTTTGGGTTGTGTCCGAGAGGTACCAGGTGAGTTTTAAGTAAGACTAGAA
>NC_143025.1:2500-7500 GCF_057628025.1 Oncorhynchus mykiss
AAGCTATTATGCTGAAACGTCAGGTCTCTTTGTCTTTTGTTTGTTTTAATCTCTGAAAGTTCCCTTAACAGATGTTTTCCTTTAACAAGCTATACTACGAAAGTACTATGGAATCTAGCATATGAAGGCCTCTTGGACTACAAATTCAATCGAAAGGAAGCTCCAGTGAGAACAAATGCCTGGAAAAGGACTAAGGTGAAAGAGATCTCTTTTTTCTAACCTTTTGAACATTGCTAAGAACATTGCTAAATCCATGAACAATTTCCTCTGGTTAAGTGGATCATTACCAGAGTGTGTTTGTGTGGGATAAACTCAAGGGAACTTCAGAATCTTAATTGTTTTTATGTTTTGTTGTTTCTTGGTTTTAAATTTTGTGTTTTTATGAAAATGTTTTTCTTTTTATAACCTTTTTTTTCCTTCCCCTATGTCCTGATTTTTTTTAATTTTATCGAATTTTTTTAAACAGCCCAGGGTGTAGTGGAGACTCAGCTGGGACAACATTTCTGATTGTGGTCATTGTTTGGGGTAGCAGAAGATGACGCTTCCCAGAAGCAATAGGTTTGGGCCTCTGGCTCATTTTATAACTTTGGGGGAGAATACACCCACCTTAGGCTCAGACACTCTTAAGACCTCTTTTGACCCTAAATTGACCAAGCAGTATTTTAAATTATTACAAGCCATCCATCATGCGGAAATTTTAGCAGAGTTACAAAGGACTGGGTCTTTTCCACCTGGCATGATGAAGCAGGTCATTAGACTTACAGCTTTTATCAAACCTTCCTCACCCAACTCAAGCACTCTGGCACTGGTGAAGGAAAATACGGACCACTGGATGGACACCAATATGTGTATTTTGGTGGATCATTATGATTCAGTCCTAGCAGCGGGGTTACAGGAGATGGGAGATTTGATACCAATTCCTTTGAGCGAGCTGTTGTTTGGGCAAGGACCAGATATAGACGTAAGTTTACTCAGTCCTCAGTGGCAACACTAAAGGCTATGCTTCCCAAGGCCAGCACTGGTGTTAGTGAGATGGCAGGCCCGGGCCAATTGACTATGGAGGACTTTCCGCCCTTGTCGGGTGCCCTGTCTCCAACTCCCAATAAGGGGGAAGGGGTGGGAGATAGCAGTCCGGCAGGTGGGTTAGCCCATAGTGGGCCTAAACATGGACCTAGGGGGAGCTCCCTCAGGAGGTCTCCCGGCCTATCAGCTCTAGAGCTGGATCCAGTGAAACGGATGGGGAAAACCATTTCAGTTATGGCTGAAATATATTCCCCTAGATTCCAAGTACCTGCTGGAGATCTATTGACCACAGAGGTAGCGCCAGGGGGGGCTGATATTGGGAAGGAAACACAGGTGAGGTCTGCTCTTGTTCATAGTCCTAAGAGGTCTTTATACAGTAATGTTGTCCTACAATGTAGTAATACAATTACCTCTTTATCGGACTCTGGCCAGGAGGACCCCGGAGTTGGAGGGGAGCGGGAGCCGTGGGGGGCTGCCCTTGGGACCCGAGGGGGGGATGAACATATGATGATAAGTGGTGACAAAACGGAATGTTCCTTGATTACGCCCTTGTCTGAGCCCCCTGGGGGGTCCCGCATTGCTGCCGCCCCGGTCCTCCCGCTGCTACTCTCTTCGGGGACTTCGCCTCTTGGTCAAGGTAAGGGTAGAACAGTGGGATTAGCCCCAACTGAGGTGCACCCGGGGGTCCCTTCTTCCATCCCAGTAATTGATCTACCTGTCAGGAAGCCTATATCCACCTGCGTTGAACCAGTTAGGCACCCAAATTCTATCAGGAAAATTTGGGATTGGGAACTTACAATTAGAAAACCAATTGTTATAATTGGAGATTCTAATATCTCACGGATACCTAGGTTTGCGGACCCCAGGGTGCAAGCAGACAGCTTCCCTGGGGCCACATTTCACCATCTAAAAGGCGTAGTGGAAAAATTGGCACAACACCCAACAGTGGAGAAGGTGGTTTTATCGGGGGGTTTAAACAACTGCCTTTTGAAACAGCTGGCGTTGACCTCCTGGAAACAACTCCAACAACTGTTGAAAATGGCGGAAAGAAAATTTCCCAATGCAATACTTTACGTGCCAATTATCAACTACTCAGATAGATTGGAAAAACAGCAACAGATACTCTTGGATCAACTTAATCAAAAGATCCTAGAACAATGTAACTACTTACCGGAGATCAGCAAACTTAGGTTCCATACACTGCCACGTGACCCAGTACACTGGACATCTGAAACAGGAAACATCATTTTTAACTATTGGCTGGATAATTTAAACATGTAAGGGGAGAACAGTGCCCTGAGACAGCTCCACACTCAAATATTACTAATCTTTCACACTCATATAGGCTTTCTGAGATGGAAAGAAAGGTATTGGAACGGGGATTGTCTTTTATCCCCACCCCCCGAATAATGGATAGGATGGAGCTTCGTAGGGACCTTCACCTATATCATAGGAGACTAAAATTGTTGGATCATTTTAATTATGTAACTGACATTCCCTTTGTGCCATTTACAGATCCCTCTTTTTGGAACCTAGACGCTAGAGTGCATCTATATCTCCATCTATTCAAACATTGATCGGGAGGGATCTGGATGCATTTAGGAGGTTCCGACCTGGCCCAGTTACCAGGGGGAATATTACGCAATTGGAGCTAGATACTATTAAATCATTGGGGTCCAATCAGAGTATAGTTATTAAACCTGCGGATAAAGGATCACAGATTGTAATCATGGATAGAGTACAGTATTTGTTGGAGGCTAACAGGCAATTAAATAATGTGAAAAATTATGTCCTATTAGACCACTCTATTCAATCTGAAACTCAAGAAATGATTAGGAGGATATTGGTGGAATTGCTTGAAAAGAAGTATATTTCTTCCAAGCAATATACTTATCTGTTGGGCCCCGAGGTGCCGAGACCGCGACAATTCTATCTTCTTCCAAAAATTCATAAACCTTTGGAAGAGTGGTCTGTGCCCTTTCAGATCCCTAGTGCCCGCCCAATTGTTAGTGACTGTGGTTCGGAATCGTATCGAATTGCTGAATATATTGATTATTTCATTAATCCGTTATCCCAGAAGCACGCTTCCTATGTCAAGGATACATAT
This sequence comes from Oncorhynchus mykiss, assembly GCF_057628025.1. Classification (NCBI taxonomy): domain Eukaryota; kingdom Metazoa; phylum Chordata; class Actinopteri; order Salmoniformes; family Salmonidae; genus Oncorhynchus; species Oncorhynchus mykiss. The sequence continues at coordinate 5,631 of NC_143025.1, forward strand.
GATTTTGTCGATAAACTTAAAGGCCTCGAACTACCACTAGGGGCGTTCTTATTTTCAATAGATATTAACTCATTATATACAAATATTGAAACCGCTTTGGGATTGCGGGCGATAAAACAGGCATTTGACAGGTTTCCTGATCCTCAGCGCCCGGACAAGGAAATCTTAGATCTGTTGGAGCTGAGTCTCTTGAGGAACGATTTCAGTTTTAATGATGAGTTTTATCTTCAGATCCATGGGACTGCTATGGGTAAGAAATTTGCTCCGGCCTTTGCCAATTTATACATGTGCTTCTGGGAAGAGACGCTTTTCTTAAATGCCAGACCCTTCCTTTTCTATATCTTAGGTATTTGGATGATATCTTTGGGATTTGGGTAAGTTCTATGCAGGACTTTGAGGGTTTCTTAAAAACCCTCAATACACATCATCCTGCTATTAAAACGTCCCACAATATACAAAGGGAAAAACTAGAGTTTTTGGATACTCAGGTCTTATTTGTACCTTCTGATGGGGTAACTAAATCATTGGCGACTAAAGTCTTCTTTAAGGAGACTGATAGGCATGCCTTACTACATAAGACAAGTTACCATCCAAAACATACTTTCAGAGGGATTATTAAATCTCAGCTGATTCGGGTCAACAGAATCTGTACATTGGGGGAGCATGTGGAGGAGGCCATAGCCATTATTTTTAGAGCCTTGGGGCCACGGGGATATTCCAAACGTTTCCTTAGGGGGATAAAGGCAGAAGTGGGTGAATTATTTGGCAGGGAAGGGGGATACAATAAAACAGTGGAAACACATAATCTGATACCATTTGTTACAACATACTCTGGGAGTTTGGGTGGATTGAGTAGGAACTTGAAGTCCAATTTCAGGGAAGCTCAACAAGTGGTGGAAGGGTTGGTAAGTATAGTAATCTCAGCGTATAGAAGAAACAAAAACCTCAAGGATAGTTTAGTCCACTCTGCCTTCCAGACGAAAAGTGTACCTAATAAATTTGATAAATATTTGGGGAGACCAAAGTATATTGTTAACGCCTTCTCGGGGTTGGGGTTCCTTGTAAGACAGAGGATTACGAATTGTCCACTGTAAATTTGATCTATGGAATTAAGTGTAAATTGTGCCAAAAGATTTACAGTAGGAAGCACAGAAAATACACTAGATCAGACTGAAACAACACCTATACCAGATAGCCAAAGGTAATAAGACTACGGTATTGTATTTGCATTTTGGTATAATCCATGGACGGTTTGAGTATTTTTGGTCTGGAGACAAATGGGAGTTGGTCCAGGACACAACGACAGGGGATGAAGGACTGGATAGGACGTCTAATTCGATAGACCCTAAGGGCCTGAATGAAAAATATTGATTTACCTTGGCCTACCTGGCTGATGGAAGGGGTCATCTTCGGTGTAGTGAAATGGATTATTTGTGGGGGGGGGGCCTGTGGAGAGCCACTCATTATAAATGTTGGTTTATTGTACTATTTATTTATTTATTTATGTGGATTCATCTATAGTGTATTTCCCCTTGTCTGAGAGCACTTATGATTGCTTTTTTAAACATGTTCTTTCTTATTTTATTATTTATTCATTTACTTATGGACCTACTCACCACCATAAATACGATGGCACTTATTTTTATCACATCCTTGATTTTTTAGTGTGGCGTGGTTTCACCTTCTCCTTTGGATACTTTTATAGCACTTATTTTGAGTTTTCCCTGTTTGATGGCACTTATGGACTTTTTTATTTATTTGTTATTTATTTATTTGTTTTTGTGTTTATTGGGTGGTTCACCTGGTAGACCCTAATACCTAACCCTGGGATCTTCATGCCTAACCCTAACCTCTAGACCCCCATACCTAA
>NC_143025.1:25000-27500 GCF_057628025.1 Oncorhynchus mykiss
CTACGGACCTTTAGCAATGGGGGCCGGCCCGAATTATTTATGGAAGGTCTGATGATGAATTTTTTTTTTTTTCACCATCTCTTTCTCTCTCTGCCGGGGCCGGCCAAGAGTGCTTTATGGACGGTTTAAAACATGACTATGGATGCAAATGCTCATTTTCCTCCGTGCACCTGGTGATTGAAAACGTGCATCTGGTAACCCAAAAATTATAAAACGGTTTTAAATACTTTTACCCGTCATTCTATTGATATAGCCCGCTAGGGGAGTGCCCCACTACGGCCCTCTCTCTGTCAGGCCCGTCCTTGAGTGCTTTTTAGACACTTTAAGAAATCACGATGGATGCAGATTGCTATTAATCCTCCGTGCAACTGGTGATTGAAAACGTGCATCTGGTAACCCAAAATTTCAAATATGGTTCAAAATGAATTTAAAGGCACCCCTCTCATTGTTGCCCGCTATGGGAGCACCCCACTAAGGCCCTGTCTCGGTCGGGGCCGTCCTGAGTGCTTTATAGACACTTTAAGAAATCGCGATGGATGCAGATTGCTATTAATCCTCCGTGCAACTGGTGATTGAAAATGTGCAACTGGTGATTGAAAACGTGCACCTGGTCACCCAAAACACGGTTCTCTATGCGGTTAGCGGTGTTCCATCTATTCATGTCCGCTTATGGCGCACCCTACTACGGACCTTTAGCAATGGGGGCCGGCCCGAATTATTTATGGAAGGTCTGATGATGAATTTTTTTTTTTTTCACCATCTCTTTCTCTCTCTGCCGGGGCCGGCCAAGAGTGCTTTATGGACGGTTTAAGACATGACTATGGATGCAAATGCTCATTTTCCTCCGTGCACCTGGTGATTGAAAACGTGCATCTGGTAACCCAAAAATTATAAAACGGTTTTAAATACTTTTACCCGTCATTCTATTGATATAGCCCGCTAGGGGAGTGCCCCACTACGGCCCTCTCTCTGTCAGGGCCGTCCTTGGGTGCTTTTTAGACACTTTAAGAAATCACGATGGATGCAGATTGCTATTAATCCTCCGTGCAACTGGTGATTGAAAACGTGCATCTGGTAACCCAAAAATTATAAAACTGTTTTAAATCATTTTACCGGTCATTCTATTGATATAGCCCGCTAGGGGAGTGCCCCACTACGGCCCTGTCTCGGTCGGGGCCGTCCTTGGGTGCTTTTTAGACACTTTAAGAAATTGCGATGGATGCAGATTGCTATTAATCCTCCGTGCAACTGGTGATTGAAAACGTGCATCTGGTAACCCAAAAATTTAAATATGGTTCAAAACCCGGGTAACACCACTCTATTTACGGACATGACAGTAGAGCTTACCCCCTGGAGCTATTGACCTCCAGGGTTGTAGGCCCTTACTCACCACCCGGGTATCACCCCTCTATTTCGGGGATGATACCAGCAGGGGACCCCCCCCACCTCCACAACCTCGCATACCAGGTGAACCAGGGCACCCACACTTAAGCACCCCTCCTCGGACATTAAAGCAGATAACCGCGCTGTTATGAACCGCGTGCACCTGGTCACCCAAATGGAACTTGTGCACCTGGTCACCCAAAAGGACCGGCGTGCACCTGGTCACCCAAAAGACCCGTGTGCACCTGGTCACCCAAAGGCCGGCGTGCACCTGGTCACCCAAAGGCCGGCGTGCACCTGGTCACCCAAAAGACCCGTGTGCACCTGGTCACCCAAAGGCCGGCGTGCACCTGGTCACCCAAAAGACCCGTGTGCACCTGGTCACCCAAAAGACCCGTGTGCACCTGGTCACCCAAAGGCCGGCGTGCACCTGGTCACCCAAAGGCCGGCGTGCACCTGGTCACCCAAAAGACCCGTGTGCACCTGGTCACCCAAAGGCCGGCGTGCACCTGGTCACCCAAAAGACCCGTGTGCACCTGGTCACCCAAAAGACCCGTGTGCACCTGGTCACCCAAAGGCCGGCGTGCACCTGGTCACCCAAAAGACCCGTGTGCACCTGGTCACCCAAAAGACCCGTGTGCACCTGGTCACCCAAAGGCCGGCGTGCACCTGGTCACCCAAAAGACCCGTGTGCACCTGGTCACCCAAAAGACCCGTGTGCACCTGGTCACCCAAAGGCCGGCGTGCACCTGGTCACCCAAAAGACCCGTGTGCACCTGGTCACCCAAAAGACCCGTGTGCACCTGGTCACCCAAAGGCCGGCGTGCACCTGGTCACCCAAAGGCCGGCGTGCACCTGGTCACCCAAAAGACCCGTGTGCACCTGGTCACCCAAAGGCCGGCGTGCACCTGGTCACCCAAAAGACCCGTGTGCACCTGGTCACCCAAAAGACCCGTGTGCACCTGGTCACCCAAAGGCCGGCGTGCACCTGGTCACCCAAAAGACCCGTGTGCACCTGGTCACCCAAAAGACCCGTGTGCACCTGGTCACCCAAAAGACCCGTGTGCACCTGGTCACCTAAAAATTATAAAACGGTTTTAAATATTTTTACCCGTCA
>NC_143025.1:32500-35000 GCF_057628025.1 Oncorhynchus mykiss
TCCCCTCTTTTTCTCTCTCTGCCGGGGCCGGCCAAGAGTGCTTTATGGACGGTTTAAAACATGACTATGGATGCAAATGCTCATTTTCCTCCGTGCACCTGGTGATTGAAAACGTGCATCTGGTAACCCAAAAATTATAAAACGGTTTTAAATACTTTTACCCGTCATTCTATTGATATAGCCCGCTAGGGGAGTGCCCCACTACGGCCCTCTCTCTGTCAGGCCCGTCCTTGAGTGCTTTTTAGACACTTTAAGAAATCACGATGGATGCAGATTGCTATTAATCCTCCGTGCAACTGGTGATTGAAAACGTGCATCTGGTAACCCAAAATTTCAAATATGGTTCAAAATGAATTTAAAGGCACCCCTCTCATTGTTGCCCGCTATGGGAGCACCCCACTAAGGCCCTGTCTCGGTCGGGGCCGTCCTGAGTGCTTTATAGACACTTTAAGAAATCGCGATGGATGCAGATTGCTATTAATCCTCCGTGCAACTGGTGATTGAAAACGTGCATCTGGTAACCCAAAAATTATAAAACTGTTTTAAATCATTTTACCGGTCATTCTATTGATATAGCCCGCTAGGGGAGTGCCCCACTACGGCCCTGTCTCGGTCGGGGCCGTCCTTGGTGATTTATGGACACTTTAAGAAATTGCGATGGATGCAGATTGCTATTAATCCTCCGTGCAACTGGTGATTGAAAACGTGCATCTGGTAACCCAAAAATTATAAAACTGTTTTAAATCATTTTACCGGTCATTCTATTGATATAGCCCGCTAGGGGAGTGCCCCACTACGGCCCTGTCTCGGTCGGGGCCGTCCTTGGTGATTTATGGACACTTTAAGAAATTGCGATGGATGCAGATTGCTATTAATCCTCCGTGCAACTGGTGATTGAAAACGTGCATCTGGTAACCCAAAAATTAAAATATGGTTCAAAACCCGGGTAACACCACTCTATTTACGGACATGACAGTAGAGCTTACCCCCTGGAGCTATTGACCTCCAGGGTTGTAGGCCCTTACTCACCACCCGGGTATCACCCCTCTATTTCGGGGATGATACCAGCAGGGGACCCCCCCCACCTCCACAACCTCGCATACCAGGTGAACCAGGGCACCCACACTTAAGCACCCCTCCTCGGACATTAAAGCAGATAACCGCGCTGTTATGAACCGCGTGCACCTGGTCACCCAAATGGAACTTGTGCACCTGGTCACCCAAAAGGACCGGCGTGCACCTGGTCACCCAAAAGACCCGTGTGCACCTGGTCACCCAAAGGCCGGCGTGCACCTGGTCACCCAAAAGACCCGTGTGCACCTGGTCACCCAAAGGCCGGCGTGCACCTGGTCACCCAAAAGACCCGTGTGCACCTGGTCACCCAAAGGCCGGCGTGCACCTGGTCACCCAAAAGACCCGTGTGCACCTGGTCACCCAAAGGCCGGCGTGCACCTGGTCACCCAAAAGACCCGTGTGCACCTGGTCACCCAAAAGACCCGTGTGCACCTGGTCACCCAAAAGACCCGTGTGCACCTGGTCACCCAAAAGACCCGTGTGCACCTGGTCACCCAAAAGACCCGTGTGCACCTGGTCACCCAAAAGACCCGTGTGCACCTGGTCACCCAAAAGACCCGTGTGCACCTGGTCACCCAAAAGACCCGTGTGCACCTGGTCACCCAAAAGACCCGTGTGCACCTGGTCACCCAAAGGCCGGCGTGCACCTGGTCACCCAAAAGACCCGTGTGCACCTGGTCACCCAAAGGCCGGCGTGCACCTGGTCACCCAAAAGACCCGTGTGCACCTGGTCACCCAAAAGACCCGTGTGCACCTGGTCACCCAAAAGACCCGTGTGCACCTGGTCACCCAAAAGACCCGTGTGCACCTGGTCACCCAAAAGACCCGTGTGCACCTGGTCACCCAAAAGACCCGTGTGCACCTGGTCACCCAAAAATTATAAAACTGTTTTAAATATTTTTACCCGTCATTCTATTGATATAGCCCGCTAGGGGAGTGCCCCACTACGGCCCTGTCTCGGTCGGGGCCGTCCTTGGTGCTTTATGGGCACTTTAAGAAATTGCGATGGATGCAGATTGCTATTAATCCCATGTGCACCTGGTCACCCAAAAGACCCGTGTGCACCTGGTCACCCAAAAATTATAAAACTGTTTTAAATATTTTTACCCGTCATTCTATTGATATAGCCCGCTAGGGGAGTGCCCCACTACGGCCCTGTCTCGGTCGGGGCCGTCCTTGGTGCTTTATGGGCACTTTAAGAAATTGCGATGGATGCAGATTGCTATTAATCACATGTGCACCTGGTCACCCAAACGGCCCATGTGCACCTGGTCACCCAAAATTTATAAAACGGTTTTAAATATTTTTACCCGTCATTCTATTGCTATAGCCCGCTAGGGGAGTGCCCCACTACGGCCCTGTCTCGGTCGGGGCCGTCCTTGGTGCTTTATGGGCACTTTAAGAAATTGCGATGGATGCAGATTGC
>NC_143025.1:1015000-1115000 GCF_057628025.1 Oncorhynchus mykiss
AATCCCAAATGTGGGATTATTTAGTATAATCCCAAATGTGGGATTACTTAGTATGTATGTGCCAAACCTCCACCTTCTTGAAGGTGGCTGTGTTTAACTGGCTGGTCCTGAAGCCAGCAGGGCAGAATGATGCCAAGTTTTCAGACTGAAGCACATACTGAAAATTCTGACAGTGACACAGTGCCCCCCTGTGGACTGCAGCTTTACTACAACATCATATTTAACCCTGTTTAAAAAAAAGCCATAGTCCAACCCTTCCCTCCTCATCCACTAGCCACAGTCCAACCTTCCCCTCCTCATCCACTAATCACAGTCCAACCCTCCCCTCCTCGTCCACTAGCCACAGTTCAGCCGTCCCCTCCTCATCCACTAGCCACAGTCCAACCTTCCCCTCCTCATCCACTAATCACAGTCCAACCCTACCCTCCTCGTCCACTAGCCACAGTTCAGCCGTCCCCTCCTCATCCACTAGCCACAGTCCAACCCTCCCATCCACATCCACTAGCCACAGTCCAACCCTCCCCTCCTCATCCACTAGCCACAACCCTCCCCTCCTCATCCACTAGCCACAGTCCAACCCTCCCCTCCTTATCCACTAGCCACAGTCCAACCCTCCCCTCCTCATCAACTAGTCACAGTCCAACCCTCCCCTCCTCATCCACTAGCCACAACCGTCTCCTCCTCATCCACTAGCCACAGTCAACCCTCCCCTCCTCATCCACTAGCCACTTTCCAACCCTCGCCTCCTCATCCACTAGCCACAACCCTCCCCTCCTCATTTACCAGTCACAGTCCAACCCTCCCCTCCTCATCCACTAGCCACAGTCCAACCCTCCCCTCCTCATCCACTAGCCACAGTCCAACCCTCCCCTCCTCATGCACTAGCCACAACCCTCCCCTCCTCATTTACTAGTCACAGTCCAACCCTCCCCTCGTCATCTACTAGCCACAGTCCAACCCTCCCCTCCTCATGCACTAGCCACAACCCTCCCCTCCTCATTTACTAGTCACAGTCCAACCCTCCCCTCGTCATCCACTAGCCACAACCTCCCCTCCTCATCCACTAGCCACAGTCAACCCTCCCCTCCTCATCCACTAGCCACTTTCCAACCCTCCCCTCCTCATCCACTAACCACAGTCCAACCCTCCCCTCCTCATCCACTAACCACAGTCCAACACTCCCCTCCTCATCCACTAGCCACAGTCCAACCCTCCGCTCCTCATCCACTAGGCACAACCCTCCACTCCTCATTTACTAGTCACTGTCCAACCCTCCCCTCCTCATCCACTAGCCACAACCCTCCTCTCCTCATCCACTAGCCACAACCCTCCCCTCCTCATCCACTAGCCACAGTCCAACCCTCCCCTCCCCTCCTCATCCACTTGCCACAGTCCAACCCTCCCCTCCTCATCCACTAGTCACAGTCCAACCCTCCCCATAGTCATCTCTGGGATCCTACTTGAATTAGTAATCTCTGGGATCCTACTTGCATTAGTCATCTCTGGGATCCTACTTGCATTAGTCATCTCTGGGCTCCTACTTGCATTAGTCATCTCTGGTAACCTACTTGCATTAGTCATCTCTGGGCTCCTACTTGCATTAGTCATCTCTGGGAGCCTACTTGAAAATGTCACAGAGAAGCGTGTTCCAACCGGTCAACAGAAATGTAAACAGAACAACGTGACATCACTAAATACGTCATAATAACAACCCAAATGTTCAAAATGGCGGAGTTGTCCTTTAAGGTCTGTAACAATTAGCTGGGTTCCCAGGCTGGGCTAGATTGAGGTTTTTGAGGCCATTCTTGGAATATACTCCTATTGCTCAATATATCGCTATTATTACAATGATTGTTCTTATAGTATCTGTTTGACAGTGATTTCCTGTACTGATGTAATTGTTGCATGTCTTCCATACAAAATGTGCAGTGTTTGGATCTGCCAGGCACCACAACAGAAGCCTTATAGGGTCATAAAACATCTCAAATACAGGAAGTAGCATTTTCTGTAAACACTCACTCCTTAACTGCAGGACAACGACTTCCAAAACAAACCACCTCCTTTCATCAGAGCCACCACCTTTCATCGCAGACTCTCAGATGTACACCGTGGCACTAGGTTACAGACACCATAACACTAGGTTTAGGACCAGAGCAGCACTGCAGTGGTGTTGCAGTTCCTGCTCTCCGTGCTACTGCTACGACTGGAAAAGCTTCTCCTAAAAACAGATCAGGACTAATGTCGTTTAGCTTGTCTTATACACAACAAAACATTATGGCTATACTGTATGTCTAAGACAAGCTAGTCTGTCTGTATTATTCAGGGGTGCAAACTGGTGAGGGCCCAGCTGGTGAGGGCCCAACTGGTGAGGGCCCAACTGGTGAGGGCCCAACTGGTGAGGGCCCAACTGGTGAGAGACCAACTGGTGAGAGACCAACTGGTGAGGGCCCAACTGGTGAGGGCCCAACTGGTGAGAGACCAACTGGTGAGAGACCAACTGGTGAGGGCCCAACTGGTGAGGGCCCAACTGGTGAGGGCCCAACTGGTGAGAGCCCAACTGGTGAGGGCCCAACTGGTGAGGGCCCAACTGGTGAGGGCCATACTGGTGAGAGACCAACTGGTGAGAGACCAACTGGTGAGGGCCCAACTGGTGAGGGCCCAACTGGTGAGGGCCCAACTGGTGAGAGACCAACTGGTGAGAGACCAACTGGTGAGGGCCAAACTGGTGAGGGCCCAACTGGTGAGGGCCCAACTGGTGAGAGACCAACTGGTGAGGGCCCAACTGGTGAGAGCCCAACTGGTGAGAGACCAACTGGTGAGGGCACAGCTGATGAGAGACCAACTGGTGAGGGCCCAACTGGTGAGAGACCAACTGGTGAGGGCACAGCTGGTGAGAGACCAACTGGTGAGGGCCCAACTGGTGAGGGCCCAACTGGTGAGGGCCCAACTGGTGAGAGACCAACTGGTGAGAGACCAACTGGTGAGGGCCCAGCTGGGGAGAGACCAACTGGTGAGGGCCCAACTGTTGAGGGCCCAACTGGTGAGGGCCCAACTGGTGAGAGACCAACTGGTGAGAGACCAACTGGTGAGGGCCCAACTGGTGAGGGCCCAACTGGTGAGAGACCAACTGGTGAGAGACCAACTGGTGAGAGACCAACTGGTGAGGGCCCAACTGGTGAGGGCCCAACTGGTGAGAGACCAACTGGTGAGAGACCAACTGGTGAGGGCCCAACTGGTGAGGGCCCAACTGGTGAGAGTCCAATTGGTGAGGGCCCAACTGGTGAGAGACCAACTGGTGAGAGACCAACTGGTGAGGGCCCAACTGGTGAGGGCCCAACTGGTGAGGGCCCAACTGGTGAGAGACCAACTGGTGAGAGACCAACTGGTGAGGGCCAAACTGGTGAGGGCCCAACTGGTGAGGGCCCAACTGGTGAGAGACCAACTGGTGAGGGCCCAACTGGTGAGAGCCCAACTGGTGAGAGACCAACTGGTGAGGGCACAGCTGATGAGAGACCAACTGGTGAGGGCCCAACTGGTGAGAGACCAACTGGTGAGGGCACAGCTGGTGAGAGACCAACTGGTGAGGGCCCAACTGGTGAGGGCCCAACTGGTGAGGGCCCAACTGGTGAGAGACCAACTGGTGAGAGACCAACTGGTGAGGGCCCAGCTGGGGAGAGACCAACTGGTGAGGGCCCAACTGTTGAGGGCCCAACTGGTGAGGGCCATACTGGTGAGAGACCAACTGGTGAGAGACCAACTGGTGAGGGCCCAACTGGTGAGGGCCCAACTGGTGAGGGCCCAACTGGTGAGAGACTAACTGGTGAGAGACCAACTGGTGAGAGACTAACTGGTGAGGGCCCAGCAGGGGAGAGACCAACTGGTGAGGGCCCAACTGGTGAGAGACCAACTGGTGAGAGACCAACTGGTGAGAGACCAACTGGTGAGAGACCAACTGGTGAGGGCCCAACTGGTGAGGGCCCAACTGGTGAGAGACCAACTGGTGAGAGACCAACTGGTGAGGGCCCAACTGGTGAGGGCCCAACTGGTGAGAGTCCAACTGGTGAGGGCCCAACTGGTGAGGGCCCAACTGGTGAGAGACCAACTGGTGAGAGACCAACTGGTGAGGGCCCAACTGGTGAGGGCCCAACTGGTGAGAGTCCAACTGGTGAGGGCCCAACTGGTGAGAGTCCAACTGGTGAGGGCCCAAAAGGTCTGTCTTATTAGGTCTTAATCTAAAGTGAAACCTTCAACTGTCAGTGAAACCGCCATGTTGTCAGAGTGATACTCTCAGGGATCATAAACGATTTGAATGAGAACCTTTGTACTCTCAGTTCCATACAGTGTTACCCTAACTGCAGAATATTACAATGGGTAACATATTGAAAATAGCACATGAGTAACTTAATTCATTGATTAAATTCATAAATAATGTGTAAAATATTTCATGTTTTTTTTATATTGAATCAAATTGCTCTCCCGCCCAAACTCAACTGGACGTGAAGGGAAGCTACGACAAGCCTCCCTTATTTCAAATGGAAGAGGAGTAAACCTCGAAACTAACGTCTGATGCTACAATGAAGCGGTAAGAGAACAGTTTTAAGACCCTTTTAGCAGACAACTGATTTATTAAAGTCTTAAAATCAAACTCTATTTCAGATGTACAAACAGAACAGAACCTACCTGATACTGACAAGACGGTGACTGAGGTATATGCACACAGACATACTAAATGATTGAACTTACCTGGTACTTCGCTGTGAACCATGTAGAATGTAGCAAAAACTAAAGCCCCAAATATGACCAGTTGTTTCATGGTGCTGTCTGTGTGTGTTCTCTCCAGTCTCCAGCAGAGTGAGTGACGGTTGTAGTCTCCAGCAGAATGAGTGACGGTTGTAAACTGCGATGGGAGGGGGATGTTTACACATCATCTCCGCTGACCTTCGTACTCATCACTGATACCAGGGCTGCGCCCCAACAGGAGGTGCAATAAGGATATGTAGCCTGGTCCCAGATCTGTTGGTGCTGTTTAGGTCGCAGTAATATGTTATCAGACAGTCTTATCCAGAGAGACTTACAGTTAGTTCATTCATCTTCAGATAGCTAGGTGGCCCAGTCATAGTCAGTTCATTCATCTTCAGATAGCTAGGTGGACCAGTCATAGTCAGTACATTCATCTTCAGATAGCTAGGTGGACCAGTCATTGTCAGTACATTCATCTTCAGATAGCTAGGTGGACCAGTCATAGGCAGTACATTCATCTTCAGATAGCTAGGTGGACCAGTCATAGTCAGTACATTCATCTCCAGATAGCTAGGTGGACCAGTCATAGTCAGTACATTCATCTTCAGATAGCTAGGTGGACCAGTCATAGTCAGTACATTCACCTCCAGATAGCTAGGTGGACCAGTCATAGTCAGTACATTCATCTCCAGATAGCTTGGTGGGACAGCCACATATCACATTCATAGTCAGTACATTTTTCCTCAAAGTAGCTATCAGCAAAGTCAGAGTTAGTAAGGGGAAAAGAGGGATGGGGGGCTGTGGGATTAGTTAAGATACTCGTTGAAGAGGTAGGGTTTCAGATGTTTTTGCAAGATGGACAGGGACTCTGCTGTCCTAGCTTCAGGGGAAAGCTGGACACGGACTCTGCTGTCCTAGTTTCAGGGGGAAGAGGGACAGGGACTCTACTGTCCTAGCTTCAGGGGGAAGATGGACTCTGCTGTCCTAGTTTCAGGGGGAAGATGGACAGGGACTCTGCTGTCCTAGTTTCAGGGGGAAGATGGACAGTGACTCTACTGTCCTAGCTTCAGGGGGAAGATGGACTCTGCTGTCCTAGTTTCAGGGGGAAGATGGACAGGGACTCTGCTGTCCTAACTTCAGGGGGAAGATGGACAGGGACTCTGCTGTCCTAGCGTTAGGGGGAAGATGGACTCTACTCTTCTAGCTTCAGGGGGAAACTGGACAGGGACTCTACTGTCCTAGCGTCAGGGGGAAGCTGGACAGGGACTCTGCTGTCCTAGCATCAGGGGGAAGATGGACTCTGCTGTCCTAGCGTCAGGGGGAAGCTGGACAGGGACTCTGCTGTCCTAGCGTCAGGGGGAAGCTGGACAGGGACTCTGCTGTCCTAGCGTCAGGGGGAAGCTGGACAGGGACTCTGCTGTCCTAGTGTCAGGAGGAAGCTGGTTCCACCGTTGAGGTGCCAGGACAGAGAAGAGCTTGGACTGGGCTGAGTGGGAGCTGCCTCCCGTAGGGGTGGGAGGGCCAAGAGACCAGAGGTGGCAGAACAAAGTGCTCAGGCTGGGGTGTAGGGTTGGAGCACAGCCTGAAGGTAGGGAGGGGCAGTTCCTCTTGCTGTTCTGTAGGTAAGTACCATGGTCTTGTAGAAGATACAAGCTGGAAGCCAGTGGAGTGTGTTGAAGAGCGGGGTGATATGGGAAAACTTGGGAAGTTGTAAAGTACTTAAGTAAAAATACTTTAAAGTACTACTTAAGTAGTGTTTTGGAGGAACTGTAATTTACTTTACTATTTATATTTTTGACAACTTTTACATCACTACATTCCTAAAGAAAATAATGTACGTTTTACTGGTAACATTTTCTCTGGCACATAAACGTACTGGTTAAATTTTGAATTCTTAGCAGGACCGGAAAACGGTCCAATTCACACACATCAACAGAACATCCCTGGTCATCCCTACTGCCTCGGATCTGGCAGACTCACTAAACACAAAGGCTTCGTTTGTAAATGATGTGGAACGATTTATACTTTAACTTTTGATACTTTGGTATATTTAAAACCTAACACTTTCTGAATTTGGAGAGGACGATCTGATAGAGCCTGAGACCCAGCCCTGAGAGGGTGGACAGGAGGATCTGATAGGGCCTGAGACACCCAGCCCTGAGAGGGTGGACAGGAGGATCTGATGGTTCACGGTGTTGAAGGCAGTGGATAGATCTAGGAGGATGAGAACAGAGCAGAGAGACTCAGCTTTGGCAGTGCGGAGAGCCTCTGTGACACAGAGGAGAGCAGTCTCGGTTGAGTGACCCGTCTTGAAGCCTGACTGGTTAAGGTCCAGAAGATTGTTCTGAGAGAGATAGCAAGAGAGTTAGTCAGAGACAGAACGCTCAAATGTTTTGGACAGAAAAGAAAGAAAGGATACCGGACTACAGTTTTAGACGTCAGATGAGTCGAGTGTTGGTTTCTTGAGGAGGGGAGTGACAGCCATAGGAGTTGGCTACAGTTCTGGGAACAGGCTACAAACAGATCTGGGAACAGGCTACAAACAGGATCTGGAAACAGGCTACAAACAGGATCTGGGAACAGGCTACAAACAGGATCTGGCATAATAATGCCTTCAGACTGTCAGGAAGACAACATAATAATGCCTTCAGACTGTCAGGAAGACACCATAATAATGCCTTCAGACTGTCAGGAAGACACCATAATAATGCCATCAGACTGTCAGGAAGACACCATAATAATGCCTTCAGACTGTCAGGAAGACACCATAATAATGCCTTCAGACTGTCAGGAAGACACCATAATAATGCCTTCAGACTATCAGGAAGACAACATAATAATGCCATCAGACTGTCAGGAAGACACCATAATAATGCCTTCAGACTATCAGGAAGACACCATAATAATGCCATCAGACTGTCAGGAAGACACCATAATAATGCCTTCAGACTGTCAGGAAGACACCATAATAATGCCTTCAGAATGTCAGGAAGACACCATAATAATGCCCTCAGATTGTCAGGAAGACACCATAATAATGCCTTCAGACTGTCAGGAAGACACCATAATAATGCCTTCAGACTGTCAGGAAGACACCATAATAATGCCTTCAGACTGTCAGGAAGACACCATAATAATGCCACCAGACTGTCAGGAAGACACCATAATAATGCCTTCAGACTGTCAGGAAGACACCATAAAAATGACATCAGACTGTCAGGAAGACACCATAATAATGCCTTCAGACTGTCAGGAAGACACCATAATAATGCCTTCAGACTGCCAGGAAGACACCATAATAATGCCTTCAGACTGTCAAGAAGACACCATAATAATGCCTTCAGACTGCCAGGAAGACACCATAATAATGCCTTCAGACTGTCAGGAAGACACCATAATAATGCCTTCAGATTGTCAGGAAGACACCATAATAATGCCTTCAGACTGTCAGGAAGACACCATAATAATGCAATCAGACTGTCAGGAAGTCACCATAATAATGCCTTCAGACTGTCAGGAAGACACCATAATAATGCCTTCAGACTGCCAGGAAGACACCATAATAATGCCATCAGACTGTCAGGAAGACACCATAATAATGCCTTCAGACTGTCAGGAAGACACCATAATAATGACATCAGACTGTCAGGAAGACACCATAATAATGCCTTCAGACTGCCAGGAAGACACCATAATAATGCCTTCAGACTGTCAGGAAGACACCATAATAATGCCTTCAGACTGTCAGGAAGACACCATAATAATGCCTTCAGACTGTCAGGAAGACACCATAATAATGCCTTCAGACTGTCAGGAAGACACCATAATAATGCCTTCAGACTGCCAGGAAGACACCATAATAATGCCTTCAGACTGTCAGGAAGACACCATAATAATGCCTTCAGACTGTCAGGAAGACACCATAATAATGCCTTCAGACTGCCAGGAAGACACCATAATAATGCCTTCAGACTGTCAGGAAGACACCATAATAATGCCTTCAGACTGTCAGGAAGACACCATAATAATGCCTTCAGACTGTCAGGAAGACACCATAATAATGTCATCAGACTGTCAGGAAGACACCATAATAATGCCTTCAGACTGTCAGGAAGACACCATAATAATGCCATCAGACTGTCAGGAATACACCATAATAATGCCTTCAGACTATCAGGAAGACACCATAATAATGCCATCAGACTGTCAGGAAGACACCATAATAATGCCTTCAGACTATCAGGAAGACACCATAATAATGCCTTAAGACTATCAGGAAGACACCATAATAATGCCAACAGACTATCAGGAAGACACCATAATAATGCCATCAGACTGTCAGGAAGACACCATAATAATGCCTTCAGACTGTCAGGAAGACACCATAATAATGCCTTCAGACTGTCAGGAAGACACCATAATAATGCCTTCAGACTATCAGGAAGACACCATAATAATGCCTTCAGACTGTCAGGAAGACACCATAATAATGCCTTCAGACTATCAGGAAGACACCATAATAATGCCATCAGACTGTCAGGAAGACACCATAATAATGCCTTCAGACTATCAGGAAGACACCATAATAATGCCTTCAGACTATCAGGAAGACACCATAATAATGCCAACAGACTATCAGGAAGACACCATAATAATGCCATCAGACTGTCAGGAAGACACCATAATAATGCCTTCAGACTATCAGGAAGACACCATAATAATGCCTTCAGACTGTCAGGAAGACACCATAATAATGCCTTCAGACTATCAGGAAGACACCATAATAATGCCTTCAGACTGTCAGGAAGACACCATAATAATGCCTTCAGACTATCAGGAAGACACCATAATAATGCCATCAGACTGTCAGGAAGACACCGTAATAATGCCTTCAGACTGTCAGGAAGACACCATAATAATGCCTTCAGACTGTAAGGAAGACACCATAATAATGCCCTCAGACTGTCAGGAAGACACCATAATAATGCCTTCAGACTGTCAGGAAGACACCATAATAATGCCACGAGACTGTCAGGAAGACACCATAATAATGACTTCAGACTGTCAGGAAGACACCATAATAATGCCATCAGACTGTCAGGAAGACACCATAATAATGCCTTCAGACTGTCAGGAAGACACCATAATAATGCCTTCAGACTGTCAGGAAGACACCATAATAATGCCTTCAGACTATCAGGAAGACAACATAATAATGCCATCAGACTGTCAGGAAGACACCATAATAATGCCTTCAGACTATCAGGAAGACACCATAATAATGCCATCAGACTGTCAGGAAGACACCATAATAATGCCTTCAGACTGTCAGGAAGACACCATAATAATGCCTTCAGAATGTCAGGAAGACACCATAATAATGCCCTCAGATTGTCAGGAAGACACCATAATAATGCCTTCAGACTGTCAGGAAGACACCATAATAATGCCTTCAGACTGTCAGGAAGACACCATAATAATGCCTTCAGACTGTCAGGAAGACACCATAATAATGCCACCAGACTGTCAGGAAGACACCATAATAATGCCTTCAGACTGTCAGGAAGACACCATAAAAATGACATCAGACTGTCAGGAAGACACCATAATAATGCCTTCAGACTGTCAGGAAGACACCATAATAATGCCTTCAGACTGCCAGGAAGACACCATAATAATGCCTTCAGACTGTCAAGAAGACACCATAATAATGCCTTCAGACTGCCAGGAAGACACCATAATAATGCCTTCAGACTGTCAGGAAGACACCATAATAATGCCTTCAGATTGTCAGGAAGACACCATAATAATGCCTTCAGACTGTCAGGAAGACACCATAATAATGCAATCAGACTGTCAGGAAGTCACCATAATAATGCCTTCAGACTGTCAGGAAGACACCATAATAATGCCTTCAGACTGCCAGGAAGACACCATAATAATGCCATCAGACTGTCAGGAAGACACCATAATAATGCCTTCAGACTGTCAGGAAGACACCATAATAATGACATCAGACTGTCAGGAAGACACCATAATAATGCCTTCAGACTGCCAGGAAGACACCATAATAATGCCTTCAGACTGTCAGGAAGACACCATAATAATGCCTTCAGACTGTCAGGAAGACACCATAATAATGCCTTCAGACTGTCAGGAAGACACCATAATAATGCCTTCAGACTGTCAGGAAGACACCATAATAATGCCTTCAGACTGCCAGGAAGACACCATAATAATGCCTTCAGACTGTCAGGAAGACACCATAATAATGCCTTCAGACTGTCAGGAAGACACCATAATAATGCCTTCAGACTGCCAGGAAGACACCATAATAATGCCTTCAGACTGTCAGGAAGACACCATAATAATGCCTTCAGACTGTCAGGAAGACACCATAATAATGCCTTCAGACTGTCAGGAAGACACCATAATAATGTCATCAGACTGTCAGGAAGACACCATAATAATGCCTTCAGACTGTCAGGAAGACACCATAATAATGCCATCAGACTGTCAGGAATACACCATAATAATGCCTTCAGACTATCAGGAAGACACCATAATAATGCCATCAGACTGTCAGGAAGACACCATAATAATGCCTTCAGACTATCAGGAAGACACCATAATAATGCCTTAAGACTATCAGGAAGACACCATAATAATGCCAACAGACTATCAGGAAGACACCATAATAATGCCATCAGACTGTCAGGAAGACACCATAATAATGCCTTCAGACTGTCAGGAAGACACCATAATAATGCCTTCAGACTGTCAGGAAGACACCATAATAATGCCTTCAGACTATCAGGAAGACACCATAATAATGCCTTCAGACTGTCAGGAAGACACCATAATAATGCCTTCAGACTATCAGGAAGACACCATAATAATGCCATCAGACTGTCAGGAAGACACCATAATAATGCCTTCAGACTATCAGGAAGACACCATAATAATGCCTTCAGACTATCAGGAAGACACCATAATAATGCCAACAGACTATCAGGAAGACACCATAATAATGCCATCAGACTGTCAGGAAGACACCATAATAATGCCTTCAGACTATCAGGAAGACACCATAATAATGCCTTCAGACTGTCAGGAAGACACCATAATAATGCCTTCAGACTATCAGGAAGACACCATAATAATGCCTTCAGACTGTCAGGAAGACACCATAATAATGCCTTCAGACTATCAGGAAGACACCATAATAATGCCATCAGACTGTCAGGAAGACACCGTAATAATGCCTTCAGACTGTCAGGAAGACACCATAATAATGCCTTCAGACTGTAAGGAAGACACCATAATAATGCCCTCAGACTGTCAGGAAGACACCATAATAATGCCTTCAGACTGTCAGGAAGACACCATAATAATGCCACGAGACTGTCAGGAAGACACCATAATAATGACTTCAGACTGTCAGGAAGACACCATAAAAATGACATCAGACTGTCAGGAAGACACCATAATAATGCCTTCAGACTGTCAGGAAGACACCATAATAATGCCTTCAGACTGTCAGGAAGACACCATAATAATGCCTTCAGACTGCCAGGAAGACACCATAATAATGCCTTCAGACTGTCAGAAAGACACCATAATAATGCCTTCAGATTGTCAGGAAGACACCATAATAATGCCTTCAGACTGTCAGGAAGACACCATAATAAAGCAATCAGACTGTCAGGAAGACACCATAATAATGCCTTCAGACTGTCAGGAAGACACCATAATAATGCCTTCAGACTGCCAGGAAGACACCATAATAATGCCATCAGACTGTCAGGAAGACACCATAATAATGCCTTCAGACTGTCAGGAAGACACCATAATAATGACATCAGACTGTCAGGAAGACACCATAATAATGCCTTCAGACTGTCAGGAAGACACCATAATAATGACATCAGACTGTCAGGAAGACACCATAATAATGCCTTCAGACTGCCAGGAAGACACCATAATAATGCCTTCAGACTGTCAGGAAGACACCATAATAATGCCTTCAGACTGTCAGGAAGACACCATAATAATGCCTTCAGACTGTCAGGAAGACACCATAATAATGCCTTCAGACTGCCAGGAAGACACCATGATAATGCCTTCAGACTGTCAGGAAGACACCATAATAATGCCTTCAGACTGCCAGGAAGACACCATAATAATGCCTTCAGACTGTCAGGAAGACACCATAATAATGCCATCAGACTGTCAGGAAGACACTATAATAATGCCTTCAGACTGCCAGGAAGACACCATAATAATGCCTTCAGACTGTCAGGAAGACACCATAATAATGCCAACAGACTGTCAGGAAGACCTCATAATAATGGCATCAGACTGTCAGGAAGACACCATAATAATGCCTTCAGACTGTCAGGAAGACACCATAATAATGCCATCAGACTGTCAGGAAGACACCATAATAATGCCTTCAGACTGTCAGGAAGACACCATAATAATGCCTTCAGACTGCCAGTAAGACACCATAATAATGCCTTCAGACTGTCAGGAAGACACCATAATAATGCCTTCAGACTGTCAGGAAGACACCATAATAATGCCTTCAGACTATCAGGAAGACACCATAATAATGCCATCAGACTTTCAGGAAGACACCACAATAATGCCTTCAGACTATCAGGAAGACACCACAATAATGCCTTCAGACTGTCAGGAAGACACCATAATAATGCCTTCAGACTATCAGGAAGACACCATAATAATGCCATCAGACTTTCAGGAAGACACCACAATAATGGCTTCAGACTATCAGGAAGACACCACAATAATGCCTTCAGACTATCAGGAAGACACCATAATAATGCCAACAGACTATCAGGAAGACACCATAATAATGCCATCAGACTGTCAGGAAGACACCATAATAATGCCTTCAGACTATCAGGAAGACACCATAATAATGCCTTCAGACTGTCAGGAAGACACCATAATAATGCCTTCAGACTATCAGGAAGACACCATAATAATGCCTTCAGACTGTCAGGAAGACACCATAATAATGCCTTCAGACTATCAGGAAGACACCATAATAATGACATCAGACTGTCAGGAAGACACCGTAATAATGCCTTCAGACTGTCAGGAAGACACCATAATAATGCCTTCAGACTGTCAGGAAGACACCATAATAATGCCTTCAGACTGCCAGGAAGACACCATAATAATGCCATCAGACTGTCAGGAAGACACCATAATAATGCCTTCAGACTGTCAGGAAGACACCATAATAATGACATCAGACTGTCAGGAAGACACCATAATAATGCCTTCAGACTGTCAGGAAGACACCATAATAATGACATCAGACTGTCAGGAAGACACCATAATAATGCCTTCAGACTGCCAGGAAGACACCATAATAATGCCTTCAGACTGTCAGGAAGACACCATAATAATGCCTTCAGACTGTCAGGAAGACACCATAATAATGCCTTCAGACTGTCAGGAAGACACCATAATAATGCCTTCAGACTGCCAGGAAGACACCATAATAATGCCTTCAGACTGTCAGGAAGACACCATAATAATGCCTTCAGACTGCCAGGAAGACACCATAATAATGCCTTCAGACTGTCAGGAAGACACCATAATAATGCCATCAGACTGTCAGGAAGACACTATAATAATGCCTTCAGACTGCCAGGAAGACACCATAATAATGCCTTCAGACTGTCAGGAAGACACCATAATAATGCCAACAGACTGTCAGGAAGACCTCATAATAATGGCATCAGACTGTCAGGAAGACACCATAATAATGCCTTCAGACTGTCAGGAAGACACCATAATAATGCCATCAGACTGTCAGGAAGACACCATAATAATGCCTTCAGACTGTCAGGAAGACACCATAATAATGCCTTCAGACTGCCAGTAAGACACCATAATAATGCCTTCAGACTGTCAGGAAGACACCATAATAATGCCTTCAGACTGTCAGGAAGACACCATAATAATGCCTTCAGACTATCAGGAAGACACCATAATAATGCCATCAGACTTTCAGGAAGACACCACAATAATGGCTTCAGACTATCAGGAAGACACCACAATAATGCCTTCAGACTGTCAGGAAGACACCATAATAATGCCTTCAGACTATCAGGAAGACACCATAATAATGCCATCAGACTGTCAGGAAGACACCATAATTATGCCTTCAGACTGTCAGGAAGACACCATAATAATGCCACCAGACTGTCAGGAAGACACCATAATAATGCCTTCAGACTGTCAGGAAGACACCATAATAATGCCTTCAGACTGCCAGAAAGACACCATAATAATGCCTTCAGACTGTCAGGAAGACACCATAATAATGCCTTCAGACTGTCAGGAAGACACTATAATAATGACATCAGACTGTCAGGAAGACACCATAATAATGCCTTCAGACTATCAGGAAGACACCATAATAATGCCTTCAGACTGTCAGGAAGACACCATAATAATGCCTTCAGACTATCAGGAAGACACCATAATAATGCCATCAGACTGTCAGGAAAACACTATAATAATGCCTTCAGACTGTCAGGAAGACACCATAATAATGACATCATACTATCAGGAAGACACCATAATAATGCCTTCAGACTGTCAGGAAGACACCATAATAATGCCTTCAGACTATCAGGAAGACACCATAATAATGCCATCAGACTGTCAGGAAGACACTATAATAATGCCTTCAGACTGTCAGGAAGACACCATAATAATGCCTTCAGACTGTCAGGAAGACACCATAATAATGCCTTCAGACTATCAGGAAGACACCATAATAATGCCATCAGACTGTCAGAATGACACCATAATAATGCCATCAGACTGTCAGGAAGACACCATAATAATGCCATCAGACTGTCAGGAAGACACCATAATAATGCCTTCAGACTGTCAGGAAGACACCATAATAATGCCTTCAGACTGTCAGGAAGACACCATAATAATGCCATCAGACTGTCAGGAAGACACCATAATAATGCCTTCAGACTGTCAGGAAGACACCATAATAATGCCTTCAGACTGTCAGGAAGACACCATAATGATGCCTTCAGACTGTCAGGAAGACACCATAATAATGCCTTCAGACTGTCAGGAAGACACCATAATAATGCCTTCAGACTATCAGGAAGACACCATAATAATGCCTTCAGACTGTCAGGAAGACACCATAATAATGCCTTCAGACTGTCAGGAAGACACCATAATAATGCCTTCAGACTATCAGGAAGACACCATAACAATGCCTTCAGACTGTCATTAAGACACCATAATAATGCCACCAGACTGTCAGGAAGACACCATGATAATGCCTTCAGACTGTCAGGAAGACACCATAATAATGCCTTCAGACTATCAGGAAGACACCATAATAATGCCTTCAGACTGTCAGGAAGACACCATAATAATGCCTTCAGGCTATCAGGAAGACACCATAATAATGCCATCAGACTATCAGGAAGACACCATAATAATGCCTTCAGACTGTCAGGAAGACACCATAATAATGCCTTCAGACTGTCAGGAAGACACCATAATAATGCCTTCAGACTATCAGGAAGACACCATAACAATGCCTTCAGACTGTCATTAAGACACCATAATAATGCCACCAGACTGTCAGGAAGACACCATGATAATGCCTTCAGACTGTCAGGAAGACACCATAATAATGCCTTCAGACTATCAGGAAGACACCATAATAATGCCTTCAGACTGTCAGGAAGACACCATAATAATGCCTTCAGACTATCAGGAAGACACCATAATAATGCCATCAGACTGTCAGGAAGACACTATAATAATGCCTTCAGACTGTCAGGAAGACACCATAATAATGCCAACAGACTGTCAGGAAGACACCATAATAATGCCTTCAGACTGTCAGGAAGACACCATAATAATGCCTTCGGACTGTCAGGAAGACACCATAATAATGCCTTCAGACTGTCAGGAAGACACCATAATAATGCCTTCAGACTATTTATTTTTTTTATTTTTTTTTTACCTTTATTTAACCAGGCAAGTCAGTTAAGAACAAATTCTTATTTTCAATGACGGCCTAGGAACAGTGGGTTAACTGCCTGTTCAGGGGCAGAACGACAGATTTGTACCTTGTCAGCTCGGGGGTTTGAACTTGCAACCTTCCGGTTACTAGTCCAATGCTCTAACCACTAGGCTACCCTGCCGCCCCAAATAATAATAATAATGCCTTCAGACTATCAGGAAGACACCATAATAATGCCTTCAGACTGTCAGGAAGACACCATAATAATGCCTTCAGACTGTCAGGAAGACACCATAATAATGCCATCAGGACCAAACTGGAATAAGTCTCCTCTTATCCAGGACACTGGACATACGCTATGCAATTAACCTGCAACACTCTCATAAACGACCTAGAGTTGATGAATCAACACTCTCATAAACGACCTAGAGTTGATGAATCAACTCTCTCATAAACGACCTAGAGTTGATGAATCAACACTCTCATAAACGACCTAGAGTTGATGAATCAACACTCTCATAAACGACCTAGAATTGATGAATCAACACTCTATAAACGACCTAGAGTTGATGAATCAACACTCTCATAAACGACCTAGAGTTGATGAATCAACGCTCTCATAAACGACCTAGAGTTGATGAATCAACACTCTATAAACGACCTAGAGTTGATGAATCAACACTCTCATAAACGACCTAGAGTTGATGAATCAACACTCTCATAAACGACCTAGAGTTGATGAATCAACACTCTCGAACTACCTCGAGTTGATGAATCAACACTCTCATAAATGACCTAGAGTTGATGAATCAACACTCTCATAAACGACCTAGAGTTGATGAATCAACACTCTCATAAACGACCTAGAGTTGATGAATCAACACTCTCATAAACGACCTAGAGTTGATGAATCAACACTCTATAAACGACCTAGAGTTGATGAATCAACACTCTCATAAACGACCTAGAGTTGATGAATCAACACTCTATAAACGACCTAAAGTTGATGAATCAACACTCTCATAAACGACCTAGAGTTGATGAATCAACACTCTCATAAACGACCTAGAGTTGATGAATCAACACTCTATAAACGACCTAGAGTTGATGAATCAACACTCCATAAACGACCTAGAGTTGATGAATCAACACTCTATAAACGACCTAGAGTTGATGAATCAACACTCTCATAAACGACCTAGAGTTGATGAATCAACACTCTATAAACGACCTAGAGTTGATGAATCAACACTCTCATAAACGACCTAGAGTTGATGAATCAACACTCTATAAACGACCTAGAGTTGATGAATCAACACTCTATAAACGACCTAGAGTTGATGAATCAACACTCTCATAAACGACCTAGAGTTGATGAATCAACACTCTCATAAACGACCTAGAGTTGATGAATCAACACTCTATAAACGACCTAGAGTTGATGAATCAACACTCTCATAAACGACCTAGAGTTGATGAATCAACACTCTCATAAACGACCTAGAGTTGATGAATCAACACTCTCATAAACGACCTAGAGTTGATGAATCAACACTCTCATAAACGACCTAGAGTTGATGAATCAACACTCTCATAAACGACCTAGAGTTGATGAATCAACACTCTATAAACGACCTAGAGTTGATGAATCAACACTCTCATAAACGACCTAGAGTTGATGAATCAACACTCTCATAAACGACCTAGAGTTGATGAATCAACACTCTATAAACGACCTAGAGTTGATGAATCAACACTCTAAAACTACTTAGACTTGTAGTTGTTGACATAAGAATGATTAAATTCTCATGTGCTAGTAGGGGTTATTAATGTGTAAAATTAAGAATTCCTTGTGTGTGTACACTTCCATTAAAGTGTTACCTGAATTTCATACAAATGACATCATATCCTTAACCCTATTGTTGGGCAGACGTACAACTGGAAACAAATGACATCATATCCTTAACCCTATTATTGGGCAAACGTACAACTGGAAACAAATGACATCATATCCTTAACCCTATTATTGGGCAAACGTATAACTGGAAACAAATGTCAATAGAGTATAGTATTAATGGTTTGTGATCACAGGTGGTTGGGGTCAGAGTTGGTTGGGGTCAGATGTGGTTGGGGTAAAATGTGGGTTGGGGTCAGAGTTGGTTGGGGTCAGACGTGGTTGGGGTCAAATGTGGGTTGGGGTCAGATATGGTTGGGGTCAGATATGGTTGGGGTCAGAGGTGGTTGGGGTCAGAGTTGGTTGGGGTCAGAGGTGGTTGGGGTCAGAGGTGGTTGGGGTCAGAGGTGGTTGGGGTCAAATTGGGTTTGGGTCAGATCTGGTTGAGGTCAGAGTTGGTTGGGGTCAGAGGTGGTTGGGGTCAGAGTTGGTTGGGTTCAGACATGGTTGGGGTCAGATAAGGTTGGGGTCAGAGAGGGTTGGGGTCAGATACATTTGAGGTCAGAGAGGGTTGGGGTCAGAGTTGGTTGGGGTCAGATATGGTTGGGGTCAGATACATTTGGGGTCAGAGATGGTTGGGGTCAGATACATTTGGGGTCAGAGATGGTTGGGGTCAGATACATTTGGGGTCAGAGATGGTTGGGGTCAGATACATTTGGGGTCAGATACATTTAGGGTCAGAGGTGGTTGGAGTCAGGGATGGTTGGGGTCAGAGATGGTTGGTGTCAGAGATGGTTGGGGTAAGAGCAGCACCCACCCGTAGCACGCGCTCCAGCAGGTATATTTCGCTGGTCACCCCCAAAGCCAACTCCTCTTTGGTTGCCTTTCCTTCCAGTTCTCTGCTGCCAATGACTGGAACGAACTGCAAAATCATTGAAGTTGGAGACTCATATCTCCCTCACTAGCTTTAAGCACCAGCTGTCAGAGCAGCTTACCGAGCAGCTCATCTGTAAATAGCCCATCCAACTACCTCATCCCCATACTGTTATATGTTTTATTTATTTTGCTCCTTTGCACCCCAGTATCTCTACTTGCACATTCATCTTCTGCACATCTATCACTCCAGTGTTTAATTGCTATACTGTAATTATTTCACCACTATGGCCTATTTATTGCCTTTACCTCCCTTATCTTACCTCATTTGCTCACATTGTATCTAGACTTTTTCTATTGTGTTATTGACTGCATGTTTGTTTATTCCATGTGTAACTCTGTGTTGTTGTTTGTGTCACACTGCTATGCTTTATATTGGCCAGGTCGCAGTTGTAAATGAGAACTTGTTCTCAACTAGCCTACCTGGTTAAATAAAGGTGAAATAAAAATATATATTTTTTTTAAAAGAGCTGGTTGGGGTCAGATTTGATTGGGGTCAGAGATGGTTGGGGGCAGAGATGGTTGGGGGCAGAGATGGCTGGGGGCAGATATGGTTGGGGTCAGAGATGGTTGGGGTCAGATATGGTTGGGGTCAGAGATGATTGGGGGCAGAGATGGTTGGGGTCAGATATGGTTTGGGTCAGAGATGGCTAGGGGCAGATATGGTTGGGGTCAGATATGGTTGGGGCCAGAGAAAGTTGGGGTCAGAGATGGTTGTGGTCAGATATGGTTGGTGACAAATATGGTTGGGGTCAGATATGGTTGGGGGCAGATATGGTTGGGGTCAGAGTTGGTTGGGGTCAGAGTTGGTTGGGGTCAGATATGGTTGGGGTCAGATATGGTTGGGGTCAGAGTTGGTTGGGGTCAGAGGTGGTTGGGGTAAGAGAAGGTTGAGGTCAGAGGTGGTTGGGGTCAGTTATGGTTGGGGTCAGAGGTGGTTGGGGTCAGAGATGGTTGAAGTCAGAGAAGGTTGGGGTCAGAGAAGGTTGGGGTCAGGGGAGGTTGGGGTCAGAGCTGGTTGGGGTCAGAAATAATTGGGGTCAGAGGAGGTTGGGATCAGAGAGGGTTGGGGTCAGAGATAATTGGGGTCAGAGAAGGTTGGGGTCAGAGAAGGTTGGGTCAGAGAAGGTTGGGATCAGAAGTGGTTGGGGCCAGAGGTGGTTGGGGTCAGAGAAGGTTGGAGTCAGAGGTGGTTGGGGTCAGAACTGGTTGGGGGCCGATCTGGTCGGAGTCCGATCTGGTTGGGGTCCGATCTGGTTGGGGTCAGATAGTTTGAGCCCAGCTGTTAGTGTGTTAGGCTACATGATTCTGGTCATCAGGCCATAGTGACGGAGAATCCCTTCAGACATGTCAGTAGAGCCCAGCTGTTAGTGTGTTAGGCTACATGATTCTGGTCATCAGACGGGGTGCCAAGACAGAGTCAAACAGGGATGTACTGTAAGTGGAGACTATCGTCCCAGACCAGGGACGTACTGTAAGTGGAGACTATCGTCCCAGACCAGGGACGTACTGTAAGTGGAGACTATCGTCCCAGACCAGGGACGTACTGTGAGTGGAGACTATCGTCCCAGACCAGGGACGTACTGTAAGTGGAGACTATCGTCCCAGACCAGGGACGTACTGTAAGTGGAGACTATCGTCCCAGACCATGATGCTCTGATCCCAGGTTCAATATCTGTTGTGCCCTTGAGGACCAAGGCACCGTTGCAGCATATGTGTGTATCTGTTGGCATTGGGGGAAAGGCAGACAAATCTCTTCTAACAAAGTGGCCAATAAAGTATAGATTTCTCATATTCTATTATAAAATATATATATATATTTGTACAATAATTAATTTAATATATTTAAACAGAATTATCCGTAATGAAATCTTACTTTGAGTGCATATGGTAGGCTATTCAACGACTGGTATCGCAATACAATACTGAAGTGCATCATATTTTGAGAGAGGTGCATAGCCTGTATGTCATGCCACTGTTCTGTATGCTGTGGGAGTTTCTGGAATTCTGAAGCGCTGGAATTCTCGTGACAACTTGGAGAGCCCCACATCTCCATAATTCCACCCGTAGACGTGTCCGCTGCATGTTGGAGAAATCTCAATGCATCTGCGCTATGATTCTGACGTCCTGTAATGGCTAGTGTGTCTTCAGATTTTGCTGACGTTTTCCACATTGCGCAAAGTGTTGAGTGTGCATGATTACCAGTTGCGGTCGTTGCTGATTCTGACCTGTCACAGGGGACGAGGGACGGGGGCACGACGACGATGTTGCTGTGGCTCTGACGTCATGGCGGGGCGCTATAACGAAGCCGACGGACTTCCATAAAAGTCGGTGCATCTCAAGCGTCTGCTCCACGATTGTTCCTGTGGTGTTCTTCTGAAGTGCACCTTTGTAGAGACACAACGATGCAGACCCATACACAGAACCTCTCGTCTCTTCTGATTGCTGTGGGGACTCTGTTGTCCGGACTGCATGGTAAGAATAACCTCTCGTCTCTTCTGATTGCTGTGGGGACTCTGTTGTCCGGACTTGCATGGTAAAAATAAAAAGATGATAAACCTGAACTTGGCTTAACGTTTTTAGGATGTTGTAGACTTGATTAAATTGGTCCAACTCCAATGAGGAACTTTTATGCAGCTCATATGCAGTGTAACACGGCTACGGCTGTAGTATTGTTGTTGTTATCATATGCATTCATGTTTAAAACAAATAGGAAAGATGTACCTGATTGACTCTGTTAACCTATAGGATCACAAGAAATATATCAATGTTTCATGATGTCAGATTGTACCTTCATCTAAAAAAACACTATGAACTTCGGTTTGAGTGGTTATAATCAGAAAGTATTTATCTTAAATTGAGATATTGATAAACTATGAATAATCAATAGCAGTTATGTGGCATTGTCTTTCACGCCCTTATTCGCATGGCACAGTACTGATGGAAACAGATGGTGAGAGATGTAGGTGAGCTGAGGTGCCTGAAGGCAGGTGTAATTCCTATAATTTCATCTTTGAGCATGTTGAATCTTGTTCAGCTGATGATACAGTAGTTACTCTGTTTGGGTCCGTCAGATGATAATAGGCTAGTGTTTGAGTCAGTTGGTCTGCTTGGTACTGAAACTGACCGGTACGGCCCAGAGCAGCAGGTTTTAGCCAATGGGAAGACCAGAGCAGCAGGTTTTAGCCAATGGGAAGACCAGAGCAGCAGGTTTTAGCCAATGGGAAGACCAGAGCAGCAGGTTTTAGCCAGTGGGAAGACCAGAGCAATAGGTTTTAGCCAATGGGAAGATAGGGGCAGTACGTTTTAGCCAATGGGAAGAACCAGGTTTTATCCAATGGAAAGAACCTTGTCTTGGAATAATTCAGCAGGCAGACACTTTTATCCAAACAACAGTAGCCTCCAGTAGCCTTCAGTAGCCTTCAGCATCATTCAGCATCATTTAGCATCCATTCAGTAGCCTTCAGCATCCTCCAGTAGCCTTCAGCATCCTTCAGTAGCCTTCACCCTGCTTCAGCAGCCTTCAGTAGCCTTCAGCATCCTTCAGCATCCTTCACTAGCCTTCAGCATCCTTCAGCAGCCTTCAGTAGCCTTCAGCCTCCTTCAGTAGCCTTCAGAAGCCTTCAGTAGCCTTCAGCCTCCTTCAGTAGCCTTCAGCATCATTCAGCCTCCGTCAGTAGCCTTCAGCCTCCTTCAGTAGCCTTCAGCATCATTCAGCCTCCTCCAGTAGCCTTCAGTATCATTCAGCCTCCGTCAGTAGCCTTCAGCATCCTTCAGTAGCCTTCAGCATCATTCAGTATCCTTCAGTATCATTCAGCATCCTTCAGTGTCCTTCAGCATCCTTCAGTAGCCTTCAGCATCCTTCAGTAGCCTTCAGCATCCTTCAGTAGCCTCCAGTAGCCTTCAGCATCATTCAGTAGCCTCCAGTAGCATTCAGTAGCCTTCAGCATCCTTCAGTAGCCTCCAGTAGCATTCAGTAGCCTTCAGCATCCTTCAGTAGCCTTCAGCATCATTCAGTAGCCTTCAGCATCCTTCAGCAGCCTCCAGTAGCATTCAGTAGCCTTCAGAATCCTTCAGTATCCTTCAGCATCCTTCAGTAGCCGTCAGCATCATTCAGTAGCCTTCAGCATCCTTCAGTAGCCTCCAGTAGCATTCAGTAGCCTTCAGCATCCTTCAGTATCCTTCAGTAGCCTTCAGCATCATTCAGTAGCCTTCAACATCCTTCAGTAGCTTCCAATATCATTCAGTAGCCTTCAGCATCCTTCAGTAACCTTCAGCATCCTTCAGTAGCCTCCAGTAGCATTCAGTAGCCTTCAGAATCCTTCAGTAGCCTCCTGTAGCATTCAGTAGCCTTCCGCATCCTTCAGTAGCCTTCAGCATCATTCAGTAGCTGTCAGCATCATTCAGTAGCCTTCAGCATCCTTCAGCGTCCTTCAGTAGCCTCCAGTAGCATTCAGTAGCCTTCAGCATCCTTCAGTATCCTTCAGCATCCTTCAGTAGCTTTCAGCATCATTCAGTAGCCTTCAGCATCCTTCAGCATCCTTCAGTAGCCTCCAATAGCATTCAGTAGCCTTCAGCATCCTTCAGTATCCTTCAGCATCCTTCAGTAGCCTCCAGTAGCATTCAGTAGCATTCAGCATCCTTCAGTAGCCTTCAGCATCATTCAGTAGCATTCAGTATCCTTCAGCATCCTTCAGTATCCGTCAGCATCCTTCAGTAGCCTTCAGCAGCCTTCAGTAACCTTCCGCAGCCTTCAGCCTCATTCAGTAGCCTTCAGCCTCCTTCAGTAGCCTTCAGCAGCCTTCAGTAGCCTTCAGCCTGCTTCAGTAGCCTTCAGCATCCTTCAGCATCCTTCAGTATCCTTCAGCCTGCTTCAGCAGCCTTCAGCAGCTGTCAGCAGCCTTCAGTAGCCTTCAGCAGCCTGCAGCAGCCGTCAGTAGCCTTCAGTAGCCTTCAGCATCCTTCAGCATCCTTCAGTATCCTTCAGAATCCTTCAGTAGCCTTCAGCCTCCTTCAGTAGCCTTCAGCAGCCTTCAGTAGCCTTCAGCCTGCTTCAGTAGCCTTCAGCATCCTTCAGCATCCTTCAGTATCCTTCAGCCTGCTTCAGCAGCCTTCAGCAGCTGTCAGTAGCCTTCAGCAGCCTTCAGCAGCCGTCAGTAGCCTTCAGTAGCCTTCAGCATCCTTCAGCATCCTTCAGTATACTTCAGCCTGCTTCAGCAGCCTTCAGTAGCCTTCAGTAGCCTTCAGCCTCCTTCAGTAGCCTTCAGCAACCTTCAGCAGCCTTCAGCCTCCTTCAGTAGCCTTCAGTAGCCTTCAGCATCCTTCAGCAGCCTTCAGCAGCCTTCAGCCTCCTTCAGTAGCCTTCAGCAGCCTTCAGCAGCCTTCAGTATCCTTTAGCATCTTTCAGCAGCCTTCAGCAGCCTTCAGACTCCTTCAGCAGCCTTCAGTATCCTTCAGCAGCCTTCAGTAGCCTTCAGCAGCCTTCAGTAGCCTTCAGCTTCCTTTAATAGCCTTCAGTATTCTTACTTATCCTTCAGCCTTCAGTATCCTTCAGCAGCCTTCAGTAGCCTTCAGCAGCCTTCAGCAGCCTTCAGCAGCCTTCAGCCTCCTTCAGTAGCCTTCAGCAGCCTTCAGCAGCCTTCAGTATCCTTTAGCATCTTTCAGCAGCCTTCAGCAGCCTTCAGTATCCTTTAGCATCTTTCAGCAGCCTTCAGCCTCCTTCAGCAGCCTTCAGTATCCTTCAGCAGCCTTCAGTAGCCTTCAGCAGCCTTCAGTAGCCTTCAGCAGCCTTCAGTAGCCTTCAGCTTCCTTTAATAGCCTTCAGTATTCTTACTTATCCTTCAGTCTTCAGTATTGTTTAGTGGGATTCATACATTTTTTTGTAGGAATCTGTGGTCCCTGTGGGAATTGAACCCATCACCTTGATGTTGACTCTATTGGAGGATTGCGACTCCATTTTTCCAGAAGAAAATCCATAATTTGGTGTTTTGTTGATGTTGGTGGAAAATGCTTTCCCAGGCGCCGCTCCAGAATCTCCCATAAGCGTTCAATTGGGTTGGTTTACATAGTTCTCATGCTCATCAAAGCATTCAGTGACCAGTCATGTGCTGTGGATTGGGGCCTTGTCATC
The DNA here is from genome assembly GCF_057628025.1 of Oncorhynchus mykiss. Taxonomy (NCBI): domain Eukaryota; kingdom Metazoa; phylum Chordata; class Actinopteri; order Salmoniformes; family Salmonidae; genus Oncorhynchus; species Oncorhynchus mykiss. The sequence continues at coordinate 1,040,750 of NC_143025.1, forward strand.
CTGGAAGATGCCTCTCCCATCAGGATATAAATGATTCACCATAGGAGTTGATCCCTCAGAATGGCTGTTTACCTTGCCCTCTAAGGGGTTGAGTAGACCTAAACCATGTCAGGAAAATGCACCCTACACCATAACAGAGCTGCCAGAACCGTCATTTACTCAAGTGTTTCCATTATTTTGGCAGTTACATCAGATCAGACGAATATCTTATCATATAACGATGAAGGAATAAATATTATAATTATGTTAATTTTTCTGTTTCTGTTTCAGGTGCTAAATGGGCATACACTGGTAAGTGGATTCTTTATTTATGGCTAATAACTGTGTGATGTAGAGAGGTCTGAAGATAACATCGGAATGTAGAGATAATATGTGAATGTAGAGATAACATGGCGGTGTAGGGATAACATGGGAATGTAGAGATAACATGGTGATGAAGAGATAACATGGTGATGTAGAGATAACATGTTGGTGTAGAGATAACATGGGGATGTAGAGATAACATGGTGATGTAGAGAAAACATGTTGGTGTAGAGATAACATGGTGATGTAGAGATAACATGGTGTGTAGAGATAACATGGTGGTGTAGAGATAACATGGGGATGTAGAGATAATATGTTAGTGTAGAGTTAACATGGTGGTGGTAGAGATAATATGTGAATGTAGAGATAACATGGTGATGTAGAGATAATATGGTGGTGGTAGAGATAATATGGGGATGTATAGATAACATGGGGATGTAGAGATAATATGTGAATGTAGAGATAACATGGTGATGTAGAGATAACATGGTGGTGTAGAGATAACATGGTGGTGTAGAGATAACATGGGGATGTAGAGATAACATGTTGGTGGTAGAGATAATATGTGAATGTAGAGATAACATGGTGTGTAGAGATAACATGGGGATGTAGAGATAACATGTTGGTGTAGAGTTAACATGGTGATGTAGAGATAACATGGGGATGTAGAGATAATATGGGGATGTAGAGATAATATGTGAATGTAGAGATAACATGGTGATGTAGAGATAACATGTTGGTGTAGAGAGGCCTGAAGATAACATGGTGGTGGTAGAGATAACATGGTGGTGTAGAGATAATATGTGAATGTAGAGATAACATGTTGGTGTAGAGAGGCCTGAAGATAACATGGTGGTGGTAGAGATAACATGGTGGTGTAGAGATAATATGTGAATGTAGAGATAACATGGGGGTGTAGAGAGGCCTGAAGATAACATGTTGGTGTAGAGATAACATGGTGTGTAGAGAGGCCTGAAGATAACATGGTGTGTAGAGATAACATGGTGATGTAGAGATAACATGGTGATGTAGAGAGGCCTGAAGATAACATTTGACGTAATAAATTGAGCTAATATGTGAATGTTTCTTCACTCAACAAACTTTGCCCTCAGTAGCGAGGTTTCCATGGCGACAGATTTTCATGCAAATATTCTAAAATCTACATAAATAAAATAGGCACATTTTCCACCAAACTGACTTATTGCAGATAAAAATCAGTGCGTGATGATGTAATGCACCCACATTTTACTTTATCACTTATCCATAGAGACGTGAAGGAGAAGCTCGTCGGATGTTGATCTCTTCTCGGCTAGCAAAATAGCAAAAGCTCAGGTTGCCCAGCCCGGCGGTGATACAATCTTCGGCAAAATCATTCGCAAGGAGATTCCTGCAAAAATATTATTTGCCCTGTGCCCTGTAAGAAACATGTTCTATTCATGTTCATATTCATTTTTTTCCCCACCAAGTGAACACACATTTTTAATGTACCAAATAAAAATGTCAAGGTTAAAGTATTTTTATTGCATTTTCAACTCTATCGATAGTTTTGTCACAAAAACTGTTGTGTTAAGTAGGAAATGTATCTACTCTGGTCTTGACATGTGGTCTCTAGCCAAATGTACCTACTCTGGTCTTGACATGTGGTCCCTAGCCAAATGTACCTACTCTGGTCTTGACATGTGGTCTCTAGCCAAATGTACCTACCTGAAGTAAAGGTAGGTCAGTCTAAATGAAGATGTAATATGGATAAGAGCAACATTATAATGTATAGTTTATGAGATATAATCAACATTATAATGTATAGTTTATGAGATATAATCCACATTATAATGTATAGTTTATGAGATATAATCCACATTATAATGTATAGTTTATGAGATATAATCTACATTATAATGTATAGTTTATGAGAGATGTGTCAGTCTAAATGAAGATGTATTATGGATAAGAGCAACATTATTTTTGTTTGTCAAACAGCAGTCAAGCATCGATCATCATGTCACCAGAATAAAACCCTCGATATTTATTGGGGAGCAGCATCAAGCTCGTCACCAGGCACTTTCACCATCCTGTGAAGTTCATCATCACTTATTTCATCTGTGGCCTAATAAACTATATAGTTTCCAGAGTCGTAGTGGGAGGACCACACAACATATCTTCTCCTGACTCCAGGTTTACTTCAATATGATGGTTATTATTTTTCATTGTTCCATTTGTTTTGTCTTGTTCCCCGCACACCTGGTTAACATTCCCTAATCACACTGCATATATATATATTCCTCTGTTCCCCCCATGTCTTTGTGTGGAATTGTTTTGTAATGTGTTTAGTGTTATGAGCCAGACTGGTTGGTTCCCCGGGTATTGTGTTTAGTGTTACGAGCCAGACTGGTTGGTTCCCCGGGTATCGTGTTTAGTGTTATGCTCCAGACTGGTTGGTTCCCCGGGTATCGTGTTTAGTGTTACGAGCCAGACTGGTTGGTTCCCCGGGTATCGTGTTTAGTGTTATGAGCCAGACTGGTTGGTTCCCCGGGTATCGTGTTTAGTGTTATGCTCCAGACTGGTTGGTTCCCCGGGTATCGTGTTTAGTGTTATGAGCCAGACTGGTTGGTTCCCCGGGTATCGTGTTTAGTGTTATGAGCCAGACTGGTTGGTTCCCCGGGTATTGTGTTTAGTGTTACGAGCCAGACTGGTTGGTTCCCCGGGTATCGTGTTTAGTGTTATGCTCCAGACTGGTTGGTTCCCCGGGTATCGTGTTTAGTGTTATGCTCCAGACTGGTTGGTTCCCCGGGTATCGTGTTTAGTGTTATGCTCCAGACTGGTTGTTTCCCCGGGTATCGTGTTTAGTGTTATGCTCCAGACTGGTTGGTTCCCCGGGTATCGTGTTTAGTGTTATGCTCCAGACTGGTTGGTTCCCCGGGTATCGTGTTTAGTGTTATGCTCCAGACTGGTTGGTTCCCCGGGTATCGTGTTTAGTGTTATGCTCCAGACTGGTTGGTTCCCCGGGTATCGTGTTTAGTGTTACGAGCCAGACTGGTTGGTTCCCCGGGTATCGTGTTTAGTGTTATGCTCCAGACTGGTTGGTTCCCCGGGTATCGTGTTTAGTGTTATGCTCCAGACTGGTTGGTTCCCCGGGTATCGTGTTTAGTGTTATGCTCCAGACTGGTTGGTTCCCCGGGTATCGTGTTTAGTGTTATGCTCCAGACTGGTTGGTTCCCCGGGTATCGTGTTTAGTGTTACGCGCCAGACTGGTTGTTTCCCCGGTATCGTGTTTAGTGTTATGCTCCAGACTGGTTGGTTCCCCGGGTATCGTGTTTAGTGTTATGCTCCAGACTGGTTGGTTCCCCGGGTATCGTGTTTAGTGTTATGCTCCAGACTGGTTGGTTCCCCGGGTATCGTGTTTAGTGTTATGCTCCAGACTGGTTGTTTCCCCGGTATCGTGTTTAGTGTTATGCTCCAGACTGGTTGGTTCCCCGGGTATCGTGTTTAGTGTTATGCTCCAGACTGGTTGGTTCCCGGGGTATCGTGTTTAGTGTTATGCTCCAGACTGGTTGGTTCCCCGGGTATCGTGTTTAGTGTTATGCTCCAGACTGGTTGGTTCCCCGGGTATCGTGTTTAGTGTTATGCTCCAGACTGGTTGGTTCCCCGGGTATCGTGTTTAGTGTTACGCGCCAGACTGGTTGTTTCCCCGGGTATCGTGTTTAGTGTTATGCTCCAGACTGGTTGTTTCCCCGGGTATCGTGTTTAGTGTTATGCGCCAGACTGGTTGGTTCCCCGGGTATCGTGTTTAGTGTTATGCTCCAGACTGGTTGGTTCCCCGGGTATCGTGTTTAGTGTTACGAGCCAGACTGGTTGGTTCCCCGGGTATCGTGTTTAGTGTTACGAGCCAGACTGGTTGGTTCCCCGGGTATCGTGTTTAGTGTTACGAGCCAGACTGGTTGGTTCCCCGGGTATCGTGTTTAGTGTTATGAGCCAGACTGGTTGGTTCCCCGGGTATCGTGTTTAGTGTTACGCGCCAGACTGGTTGGTTCCCCGGGTATCGTGTTTAGTGTTATGCTCCAGACTGGTTGTTTCCCCGGGTATCGTGTTTAGTGTTACGCGCCAGACTGGTTGTTTCCCCGGGTATTGTGTTTAGTGTTACGCGCCAGACTGGTTGTTTCCCCGGTATCGTGTTTTGACCCGTAGTATGTTTATTGCCATACATTTGCATTATTGTGAGTGTTTTCGTGTTTATTCACTTTTGCCATTGACTGGGGATTTTTTTTTGACGCAGTTGCGTCTGTCTTTTGTGCTTCTGCCAAATAAAGTGCGCCTGATCACAACTCACTGCTCTCCTGCACCCGACTCCTTACCAGTAGCGCACAACCTTGACAACCATTATGAAGAAAAATGCATTATCTGTCGGCGTTTATAAAATTGTACCGAAAGTTTCCATCACAAACTTTGGATGTAAATGTGGTTAATGAGCTGAATGCATAAAAACACGAGTCAAAATACAAATTCATATTTGCCTTCACTGGAAAAAAGCCACCTTAACCATTGATTAATAAGCGTTATCCTGTGAGTTGGGTAGACTTCAGAAGGACAAGAAATTGAGCTAATGAGTAAATGTTTGTTCTCTCAACAAAGTTAGCTCGAAGTGAGCTGAATTTGAAAAAGCTCGTTGAGTAAAATTACAAATTCATGTTGCCTTTCATGTTGCCTATTTTTATCCATAACAGGTGAACGGTTTATCAATTACAGTACTTTTTGTATGTTGTCCCTCTATTAGAGGAGCAAAAGTATTTACGCAATTGAAAGGCAACCAGCTGCAAGATGATTGTGATGTTGTTTTTTACAGTGTACCAGACTAGATTATTGTTTTGACTGTCTGCTTCACCTGTCTCAGACTGTGGTCCTGGTGACATAGCCTAATGGACCTGTCTCAGACTGTGGTCCTGGTGACATAGCCTAATGGACCTGTCTCAGACTGTGGTCCTGGTGACATAGCCTAATGGACCTGTCTCAGACTGTGGTCCTAGTGACATAGCCTAATGGACCTGTCTCAGACTGTGGTCCTGGTGACATAGCCTAATGGACCTGTCTCAGACTGTGGTCCTGGTGACATAGCCTAATGGACCTGTCTCAGACTGTGGTCCTGGTGACATAACCTAATGGACCTGTCTCAGACTGTGGTCCTGGTGACATAGACTAATGGACCTGTCTCAGACTGTGGTCCTAGTGACATAGACTAATGGACCTGTCTCAGACTGTGGTCCTAGTGACATAGCCTAATGGACCTGTCTCAGACTGTGGTCCTGGTGACATAGCCTAATGGACCTGTCTCAGACTGTGGTCCTAGTGACATAGCCTAATGGACCTGTCTCAGACTGTGGTTCTGGTGACATAGCCTAATGGACCTGTCTCAGACTGTGGTCCTGGTGACATAGACTAATGGACCTGTCTCAGACTGTGGTCCTAGTGACATAGACTAATGGACCTGTCTCAGACTGTGGTTCTGGTGACATAGCCTAATGGACCTGTCTCAGACTGTGGTCCTGGTGACATAGCCTAATGGACCTGTCTCAGACTGTGGTCCTGGTGACATAGCCTGATGGAGTTGTCGATTATTGGGTGCCTCCCTGCCTAAAAATACACTGTTACCACTGTTTACACTGGGTTAGTCAGCTGTGCAACTGACTAGGTATCCCCCTCCCCTTCCCCCAGCGTCCGCATCACTCTCCCCCACATGGTTTCAAACTCCCCCATGTTGTTTCTCTCCGTCCTCCACACACTTTCAACATTTAGATAATTAAACATTTGACCTTTCTATTGTGTTAACGACGGAGGGCTGGTAGATTTCCACTTCTTAACTATAGTTTATTTTCTGGATTATTGAGATCACTCTGATATACCTACTGATCTACTTATCATTATTAATATATCTACTGATCTACATATCATTATTAATATATCTACTGATCTACATATCATTATTAATATATCTGCTGATCTACATATCATTATTAATATATCTACTGATCTACATATCATTATTAATATATCTACTGATCTACATATCATTATTTATATATCTACTGATCTACATATCATTATTTATATATCTACTGATCTACATATCATTATTAATATATCTACTGATCTACATTATTTATATATCTACTGATCTACATATCATTATTAATATATCTGCTTATCTACATATCATTATTTATATATCTACTGATCTACATATAATTATTAATATATCTACTGATCTACATATAATTATTAATATATCTACTACTCTACGTATCATACATATACATTTTACCACAGTACTTACTGCTGTTTTGTTACATATACATGATACTACAGTACTTTGTCATTATTCTCTGGAATAAACCATATATATGGTTTGTGGATATAATGTGGATATAATCCACATTATAATGTATAGTTTATGAGATATAATCTACATTATAATGTATAGTTTATGAGAGATGTGTCAGTCTAAATGAAGATGTATTATGGATAAGAGCAGCATTATTTTTGTTTGTCAAACAGCAGTCAAGCATCGATCATCATGTCACCAGAATAAAACCCTCGATATTTATTGGGGAGCAGCATCAAGCTCGTCACCAGGCACTTTCACCATCCTGTGAAGTTCATCATCACTTATTTCATCTGTGGCCTAATAAACTATATAGTTTCCAGAGTCGTAGTGGGAGGACCACACAACATATCTTCTCCTGACTCCAGGTTTACTTCAATATGATGGTTATTATTTTTCATTGTTCCATTTGTTTTGTCTTGTTCCCCGCACACCTGGTTAACATTCCCTAATCACACTGCATATATATATATTCCTCTGTTCCCCCCATGTCTTTGTGTGGAATTGTTTTGTAATGTGTTTAGTGTTATGAGCCAGACTGGTTGGTTCCCCGGGTATTGTGTTTAGTGTTACGAGCCAGACTGGTTGGTTCCCCGGGTATCGTGTTTAGTGTTATGCTCCAGACTGGTTGGTTCCCCGGGTATCGTGTTTAGTGTTATGAGCCAGACTGGTTGGTTCCCCGGGTATCGTGTTTAGTGTTATGCTCCAGACTGGTTGGTTCCCCGGGTATCGTGTTTAGTGTTATGAGCCAGACTGGTTGGTTCCCCGGGTATCGTGTTTAGTGTTATGCTCCAGACTGGTTGGTTCCCCGGGTATCGTGTTTAGTGTTATGAGCCAGACTGGTTGGTTCCCCGGGTATCGTGTTTAGTGTTATGAGCCAGACTGGTTGGTTCCCCGGGTATTGTGTTTAGTGTTACGAGCCAGACTGGTTGGTTCCCCGGGTATCGTGTTTAGTGTTATGCTCCAGACTGGTTGGTTCCCCGGGTATCGTGTTTAGTGTTATGCTCCAGACTGGTTGGTTCCCCGGGTATCGTGTTTAGTGTTATGCTCCAGACTGGTTGGTTCCCCGGGTATCGTGTTTAGTGTTATGCTCCAGACTGGTTGGTTCCCCGGGTATCGTGTTTAGTGTTATGCTCCAGACTGGTTGGTTCCCCGGGTATCGTGTTTAGTGTTATGCTCCAGACTGGTTGGTTCCCCGGGTATCGTGTTTAGTGTTATGCTCCAGACTGGTTGGTTCCCCGGGTATCGTGTTTAGTGTTATGCTCCAGACTGGTTGGTTCCCGGGGTATCGTGTTTAGTGTTATGCTCCAGACTGGTTGGTTCCCCGGGTATCGTGTTTAGTGTTATGCTCCAGACTGGTTGGTTCCCCGGGTATCGTGTTTAGTGTTATGCTCCAGACTGGTTGGTTCCCCGGGTATCGTGTTTAGTGTTACGCGCCAGACTGGTTGTTTCCCCGGGTATCGTGTTTAGTGTTATGCTCCAGACTGGTTGTTTCCCCGGGTATCGTGTTTAGTGTTATGCGCCAGACTGGTTGGTTCCCCGGGTATCGTGTTTAGTGTTATGCTCCAGACTGGTTGGTTCCCCGGGTATCGTGTTTAGTGTTACGAGCCAGACTGGTTGGTTCCCCGGGTATCGTGTTTAGTGTTACGAGCCAGACTGGTTGGTTCCCCGGGTATCGTGTTTAGTGTTACGAGCCAGACTGGTTGGTTCCCCGGGTATCGTGTTTAGTGTTATGAGCCAGACTGGTTGGTTCCCCGGGTATCGTGTTTAGTGTTACGCGCCAGACTGGTTGGTTCCCCGGGTATCGTGTTTAGTGTTATGCTCCAGACTGGTTGTTTCCCCGGGTATCGTGTTTAGTGTTACGCGCCAGACTGGTTGTTTCCCCGGGTATTGTGTTTAGTGTTACGCGCCAGACTGGTTGTTTCCCCGGTATCGTGTTTTGACCCGTAGTATGTTTATTGCCATACATTTGCATTATTGTGAGTGTTTTCGTGTTTATTCACTTTTGCCATTGACTGGGGATTTTTTTTTGACGCAGTTGCGTCTGTCTTTTGTGCTTCTGCCAAATAAAGTGCGCCTGATCACAACTCACTGCTCTCCTGCACCCGACTCCTTACCAGTAGCGCACAACCTTGACAACCATTATGAAGAAAAATGCATTATCTGTCGGCGTTTATAAAATTGTACCGAAAGTTTCCATCACAAACTTTGGATGTAAATGTGGTTAATGAGCTGAATGCATAAAAACACGAGTCAAAATACAAATTCATATTTGCCTTCACTGGAAAAAAGCCACCTTAACCATTGATTAATAAGCGTTATCCTGTGAGTTGGGTAGACTTCAGAAGGACAAGAAATTGAGCTAATGAGTAAATGTTTGTTCTCTCAACAAAGTTAGCTCGAAGTGAGCTGAATTTGAAAAAGCTCGTTGAGTAAAATTACAAATTCATGTTGCCTTTCATGTTGCCTATTTTTATCCATAACAGGTGAATGGTTTATCAATTACAGTACTTTTTGTATGTTGTCCCTCTATTAGAGGAGCAAAAGTATTTACGCAATTGAAAGGCAACCAGCTGCAAGATGATTGTGATGTTGTTTTTTACAGTGTACCAGACTAGATTATTGTTTTGACTGTCTGCTTCACCTGTCTCAGACTGTGGTCCTGGTGACATAGCCTAATGGACCTGTCTCAGACTGTGGTCCTGGTGACATAGCCTAATGGACCTGTCTCAGACTGTGGTCCTGGTGACATAGCCTAATGGACCTGTCTCAGACTGTGGTCCTAGTGACATAGCCTAATGGACCTGTCTCAGACTGTGGTCCTGGTGACATAGCCTAATGGACCTGTCTCAGACTGTGGTCCTGGTGACATAGCCTAATGGACCTGTCTCAGACTGTGGTCCTGGTGACATAACCTAATGGACCTGTCTCAGACTGTGGTCCTGGTGACATAGACTAATGGACCTGTCTCAGACTGTGGTCCTAGTGACATAGACTAATGGACCTGTCTCAGACTGTGGTCCTAGTGACATAGCCTAATGGACCTGTCTCAGACTGTGGTCCTGGTGACATAGCCTAATGGACCTGTCTCAGACTGTGGTCCTAGTGACATAGCCTAATGGACCTGTCTCAGACTGTGGTTCTGGTGACATAGCCTAATGGACCTGTCTCAGACTGTGGTCCTGGTGACATAGACTAATGGACCTGTCTCAGACTGTGGTCCTAGTGACATAGACTAATGGACCTGTCTCAGACTGTGGTTCTGGTGACATAGCCTAATGGACCTGTCTCAGACTGTGGTCCTGGTGACATAGCCTAATGGACCTGTCTCAGACTGTGGTCCTGGTGACATAGCCTGATGGAGTTGTCGATTATTGGGTGCCTCCCTGCCTAAAAATACACTGTTACCACTGTTTACACTGGGTTAGTCAGCTGTGCAACTGACTAGGTATCCCCCTCCCCTTCCCCCAGCGTCCGCATCACTCTCCCCCACATGGTTTCAAACTCCCCCATGTTGTTTCTCTCCGTCCTCCACACACTTTCAACATTTAGATAATTAAACATTTGACCTTTCTATTGTGTTAACGACGGAGGGCTGGTAGATTTCCACTTCTTAACTATAGTTTATTTTCTGGATTATTGAGATCACTCTGATATACCTACTGATCTACTTATCATTATTAATATATCTACTGATCTACATATCATTATTAATATATCTACTGATCTACATATCATTATTAATATATCTACTGATCTACATATCATTATTAATATATCTGCTGATCTACATATCATTATTAATATATCTACTGATCTACATATCATTATTAATATATCTACTGATCTACATATCATTATTTATATATCTACTGATCTACATATCATTATTTATATATCTACTGATCTACATATCATTATTAATATATCTACTGATCTACATTATTAATATATCTACTGATCTACATTATTTATATATCTACTGATCTACATATCATTATTAATATATCTGCTTATCTACATATCATTATTTATATATCTACTGATCTACATATAATTATTAATATATCTACTGATCTACATATAATTATTAATATATCTACTACTCTACGTATCATACATATACATTTTACCACAGTACTTACTGCTGTTTTGTTACATATACATGATACTACAGTACTTTGTCATTATTCTCTGGAATAAACCCAGATTTGTTATGGCAATGAGTTTATATTTCTGGAATAAACCCAGATTTGTTATGGCAATGAGTTTATATTTCTGGAATAAACCCAGATTTGTTATGGCAATGAGTTTATATCTCTGGAATAAACCCAGATTTGTTATGACAATGAGTTCATATTTCTGTTCTGTATTTTGAGTCTAATGTTTATAGTGAATGGAGGAAATGATTGTGATTTTATGGAGGTCTGTGGGTAGCTGGACCATCCTGTTAATTCACGACTTACGCCTGATTCATATTTAGATGGGTTTGGTATGAAATGTGTTTGTCCCCCACCCAGTGACAGCTCATTAATGACAGAGACACCGCCTGTCTGTCTTTCTGTCTGTCTGTGTGTATTTCTGTCAGATTTCTTTTGCTGACTTATCACACCCTGTAAAACCAACACGGAAAAACACTTCCTAAGAGAAACATTAACGACAGGGTGCAGCTATCTTTATAACCAAGTTTATACAACTATGTCCGATCAGCAGACAGTGAGGTTCTTTTAATTCATTTTAAATGAGAGACCTGTCTGCTGTCTGTCTGTTAACTCTATTCACCAATCAGCTGACTGTCAGACAGTGGCACCCAGGAAAAACACTTCCTATTCTAACTTCCTGAGAGAAGCATTTTCAACAGGGTGGTGTTGTAATGTAATGCTAATTCATTTCGATACATTCCCACATTTCAGATATAATTTGTTAGTCCTCCACCCTGTAGTCACAGGTGACCCTTCCAGATTAGCAGTGGACATGGAGATAATTTAGATACCTCAGCTGCAGTTCATAACTCAACTCATCTTCCAGATTAGCAGTGGACATGGAGATAATTTAGATTAGTAGTGGACATTGTGTAGTCTTAACATTCTGTATACTCCACTCGTCCTAAGGGTAAAAAAAAAAGAAGATCCGCCTTCACTAAACCCCTAAAATAAAGCAGCTTAATTGAGTTTTAAATAATTGAATTAATTCATTTTAAACCCCAAATGTATTTTGCTTGAAGAAACAACCTGTCATTCATCACAAACGTTGTGAACATCTGGGTTTTCCCTCTTCACAGTGCAGAAAGACTGCATTCATGTTACGGTTTTCTTCTGGTGAAAGAGAGGAGGACCAAAATGCAGCGTGGATATTTATAAACATCTTTAATAAAGATGAAAATACGAACAATACACAAAAACAATAAACGTGAAAAACCGAAACAGCCCTATCTGGTGCAACAAACACAGAGACAGGAACAATCACCCACAAAATACCTAAAGAATATGGCTGCCTAAATATGGTTCCCAATCAGAGACAACGACAACCACCTGCCTCTGATTGAGAACCACTCTAGGCAACCATAGACTTACCTAGACTACTATACTAAACACAACCCCATCAATCTAATAAACCCCTAGACAAGACACATAAATCACCCATGTCACACCCTGGCCTGACCAAAATAATAAAGAATGTATTGAATGTATTTTATTGAAGGGAAACAATAACAGTCTTTAACTATTTTTGGCAACATAGTGACATATTCTTATATACTGTACAATGAGGAATTCAACATAGTGACATATTCTTATATACTGTACAATGAGGAATTCAACATAGTGACATATTCTTATATACTGTACAATGAGGAATTCAACATAGTGATATATTCTTATATACTGTACAATGAGGAATTCAACATAGTGACATATTCTTATATACTGTACAATGAGGAATTCAACATAGTGACATATTCTTATATACTGTACAATGAGGAATTCAACATAGTGACATATTCTTATATACTGTACAATGAGGAATTCAACATAGTGACATATTCTTATATACTGTACAATGAGGAATTCAACATAGTGACATATTCTTATATACTGTACAATGAGGAATTCAACATAGTGATATATTCTTATATACTGTACAATGAGGAATTCAACATAGTGATATATTAGCCCTATGTAGCCTCGCCTCGGGACCTATACACACCCTATACACACCCGGTAAGATTAGCAGACCTATGTAGCCTCGCTTCGGGGCCTATACACACCCGCTAAGATTAGCAGCCCTATGTAGCCTCGCCTCGGGAACAATACACACCCGCTCAGATTAGCAGCCCTATGTAGCCTCGCCTCGGGGCCAATACACACCCGCTAAGATTAGTAGCCCTATGTAGCCTCGCCTCGGGAACAATACACACCCGCTAAGATTAGCAGCCCTATGTAGCCTCGCCTCGGGGCCAATGCACACCCGCTAAGATTAGTAGCCCTATGTAGCCTCGCCTCGGGAACAATACACACCCGCTAAGATTAGCAGCCCTATGTAGCCTCGCCTCGGGACCTATACACACCCGCTAAGATTAGCAGCCCTATGTAGCCTCGCCTCAGGACCTATACACACCCGCTAAGATTAGCAGCCCTATGTAGCCTCGCCTCGGGACCTATACACACCTGCTAAGATTAGCAGCCCTATGTAGCCTCGCCTCGGGACCTATACACACCTGCTAAGATTAGCAGCCCTATGTAGCCTCGCCTCGAGACCTATACACACCCGCTAAGATTAGCAGACCTATGTAGACACGCAGGTCAATCTCATCCATCCTTTTCCAGTTGTCTCCATATTTACACAAACCCTCCAAATGTGTCATCTCCAGGATGATTTTTTCGATGGCTGGTGTGATGGACATGTAGAATGTTGAGGTACGTCTTCCCCAGGTACGTCGACAGCCTCCCTGGCTCTTCCCCAGGTACGTTGACAGCCTCCCTGGCTCTTCCCCAGGTACGTCGACAGCCTCCCTGGCTCTTCCCCAGGTACGTCGACAGCCTCCCTGGCTCTTCCCCAGGTACGTCGACAGCCTCCCTGGCTCTTCCCCAGGTATGTCGACAGCCTCCCTGGCTCTTCCCCAGGTACGTCGACAGCCTCCCTGGCTCTTCTCCAGGTACGTCGACAGCCTCCCTGGCTCCAGGTCTTGGTTGGCTCACTCCGACTGACCATTAGTTTGGGGATGGAATCCGGATGACAGGCTAGCCAACGACCCAATAAGGGTGCAGAATGCCTTCCAGAACTGAGACGAGAACTGAGGACCCCGATCAGAGACCATGTCTACCGGGTGTCCATGGATCCGGAAGACATGCTGCACCATAAGCTGGGCCATCTCCTTGGCAGAAGGTAGTTTGGGGAGAGGGATGAAATGGGCAGTCTTGGAGAACCGGTTGACTACCATCAGAATAACAGTGTTGCCATCAGACGGAGGGAGTCCAGAGATATATGAGACCAGGTGACGATGAGGAAACGGTAGTGACTGCATGAGGCCAGAAGGAGCTTGTCACGGAGTCTTGTTTTGAGCACACAGAGTGCATGCAGTGACGAAGGCAGAGACGTCAGGGACCATTGTGGGCCACCAGAAACGTTGTCAAAGGAAGGCTAGTGTACGTCGGGACCCTGGATGACAGGTCAGCCTGGAGGAATGAGCCCATTCCAGGACCCGGGACTGGACTGGGTTAGAGACAAACAGACGGTTAGCCGGGCCCCCTTCAGGTCCAGGTTGGGAGCGTTGCTCCTCTCGAACCAGGTTCTCAATACCCCAATCCACAGTGGCAGCAAAGCATAAGGTAGGGAGAATGGTTTCAGAGGTCGAGGGTGTGGCAGAGGAACTGTATAGGCAGGAGAGAGCATCAGGCTTCACATTTTTAGACCCAGGACGGTAGGAAATGATTAAGTTGAATCTGGTAAACAGGAGGGCCCACCGGGCCTGCCTTGAGTTGTGGTGCTTGGTTGAACGGAGATGTTCCAGGTTTTTATGGTCAAGCCAGACCAGGAATGGCTGTTCTGCTCCTTCCAGCCAGTGCCTCCACTCCTCCAATGCCATCTTCACTGCCAGGAGTTCTCTGTTGCCAACATCGTAGTTCCTCTCAGCAAGATTGAGACGATGGGACAGAAAGGCACATGGATGAAGCTTTTGGTCTTGTGCAGATCGCTGGGACAGGATGGCCCCCACTCCAACATCAGAAGCATCCACTTCCACCACAAATTGACACGGATGGATGAGGATGGGTGCTTTTGTGGACCGATGCTTCAGGTCCACAAAAGCTTTGTCGACAGCTGGAGACCATTTCAACAGTACCTTGGGGGAGGTGAGTGCCGAGAGGGGGGCCGCCAGGGTGCTGTAATCCCGAATGAAACGGTGGTAGAAGTTTGCAAAACCAATAAACCGTTGCAACTGCACAATGGACATTAGTTGAGGCCAATCCACCACTGCTTTCACCTTTCCAGGATCCATCTGAACATTGCCCTCAGCAATGACATATCCCAGAAAGGTGATAGAAGAGCGGTGGAACTCACACTTCTCAGCTTTCACAAACAGTTGGTTCTCCAGGAGGAAGGACCTGAGGCACTGAAGGACCTGAGGCGCTGAAGGACCTGAGGCGCTGAAGGACCTGAGGCGCTGAAGGACCTGAGGCGCTGAAGGACCTGAGGCGCTGAATGACCTGAGGACCTGAGGCACTGAAGGACCTGAGGTACTGAAGGACCTGAGGCACTGAAGAACCTGAGGTACTGAAGGACCTGAGGACCTGAGGCACTGAAGGACCTGAGGCACTGAAGGACCTAAGGCACTGAAGGACCTGAGGCGCTGAAGGACCTGAGGCGCTGAAGGACCTGAGGCACTGAAGGACCTGAGGCGCTGAAGGACCTGAGGTACTGAAGGACCTGAGGCACTGAAGGACCTGAGGCGCTGAAGGACCTGTCTGACATTGATGTTCTCCGGCGGATCGGGGGGAAAAACAGGATGTGATCCAGATAGACGAACACAAACCGGTTTAGCATGTTCCGAAGCACATCATTGACCGATGCCTGGAAGACAGTGGGGGTGTTGGCGAGTCCAAATGGCATGACCTGGTACCCCATAATGTCCACTGGCTGTGTTGAAGGCTGTCTTCCACTCATCCCCCTCGCGTATCCAAACCAGGTGGTAGGCATTTTGAAGGTCCAACTTGGAAAATATGGTGGCCCCTTGGAGAGGTTTAAACGCTGAGGAGAGGTAGGGGATAACGGTTTTTGACAGTGATATCGTTAAGTTCCCGGTAGTCAATGCACGGGCCTTGTCCTTCTCCACAAAGCAAAACCCTGCACCGGCAGGAGATGCAGACGGACGGACGGCCCCAGTGGCCAGAGTCTCCTCTCTGTACTCCTCCATAGCTTATGTCTCTGGTTCAGACAGAGAATACAACATACGCCGAGGTGGTCTAGGGCCTGGGAGAAGATCAATGGCACAGTCATATGGACGGGGCGAGGGAAGGGACGGGAGTTTTGACGTAAGTCAAGCAGTTTGCTGGCCGCCTTTAACTCGGATACCGGAGACTCAAAAAGGTCAGGGCAGGCAGGCAGAACCAAGGTCAGGGCAGGCAGGCAGAACCAAGGTCAGGGCAGGCAGGCAGAACCAAGGTCAGGGCAGGCAGGCAGAACCAAGGTCAGGGCAGGCAGGCAGAACCAAGGTCAGGGCAGGCAGGCAGAACCAAGGTCAGGAAAGACAGAATCCAGGTCAGGACAGGCAGAACCAAGGTCAGGGTAGGCAGAACCAAGGTCAGGGCAGGCAGAACCAAGGCCAGGGCAGGCAGGCAGAACCAAGGGCAGGGCAGGCAGGCAGAACGGGCAGGCAGGCAGAACCAAGGTCAGGGCAGGGCAGGCAGAACCAAGGTCAGGACAGACAGAATCCAGGTCAGGACAGGCAGAACCAAGGTCAGGGCAGGCAGAACCAAGGTCAGGGCAGGCAGAATCCAGGTCAGGGCAGGCAGGCAGAACCAAGGTCAGGGCAGGCAGGATGGTCAGTCAGGTGGGAAAGTAGTCCAGAGTAAGGCAGGGGTCAAAACCGGGGAGACTATCAAAAAGAGAATAGCAAGAGGAGAACGGGAAAAACATGCTGGTTGACTTAACTAAACATACAAGACGAACTGGCACAGACGGACAGGAAACGCAGGGATAATTACACTGGGGAAAATAAGCGACACCTGCTGATAACAGAAACAGGTGAAACAGATTAGGGCGTGACACCTTGTGGTTAACCCAGACGATGGGGTCTTTAATGCAGCCTGGTGGTTAACCCAGACGATGGGGTCTTTAATGCAGCCTGGTGGTTAACCCAGACGATGGGGTCTTTAATGCAGCCTGGTGGTTAACCCAGACAATGGGGTCTTTAATGCAGCCTGGTGGTTAACCCAGACGATGGGGTCTTTAATGCAGCCTGGTGGTTAACCCAGACGATGGGGTCTTTAATGCAGCCTGGTGGTTAACCCAGACGATGGGGTCTTTAATGCAGCCTGGTGGTTAACCCAGACGATGGGGTCTTTAATGCAGCCTGTTGGTTAACCCAGACGATGGGGTCTTTAATGCAGCCTGGTGGTTAACCCAGACGATGGGGTCTTTAATGCAGCCTGGTGGTTAACCCAGACGATGGGGTCTTTAATGCAGCCTGTTGGTTAACCCAGACGATGGGGTCTTTAATGCAGCCTGGTGGTTAACCCAGACGATGGGGTCTTTAATGCAGCCTGGTGGTTAACCCAGACGATGGGGTCTTTAATGCAGCCTGGTGGTTAACCCAGACGATGGGGTCTTTAATGCAGCCTGGTGGTTAACCCAGACGATGGGGTCTTTAATGCAGCGTGGTGGTTAACCCAGACGATGGGGTCTTTAATGCAGCGTGGTGGTTAACCCAGACGATGGGGTCTTTAATGCAGCCTGGTGGTTAACCCAGACAATGGGGTCTTTAATGCAGCCTGGTGGTTAACCCAGACGATGGGGTCTTTAATGCAGCCTGGTGGTTAACCCAGACGATGGGGTCTTTAATGCAGCCTGGTGGTTAACCCAGACGATGGGGTCTTTAATGCAGCGTGGTGGTTAACCCAGACGATGGGGTCTTTAATGCAGCGTGGTGGTTAACCCAGACGATGGGGTCTTTAATGCAGCCTGGTGGTTAACCCAGACGATGGGGTCTTTAATGCAGCCTGGTGGTTAACCCAGACGATGGGGTCTTTAATGCAGCCTGGTGGTTATGTCCCTCTGTAATCCCCTCTCCCAGCTCCCTGTTCCCTCTGTAGTCCCCTCTCCCAGCTCCCTGTTCCCTCTGTAGTCCCCTCTCCCAGCTCCCTGCTCCCCATGTCCCTCTATAGTCCCCTCACCCAGCTCCCTGCTCCTCATGTCCCTCTGTAGTCCCCTCTCCCAGCTCCCTGTTCCCTCTGTAGTCCCCTCTCCCACCTCATGTCCCTCTGTAGTCCCCTCTCCCAGCTCCCTGTTCCCTCTGTAGTCCCCTCTCCCAGCTCCCTGTTCCCTCTGTAGTCCCCTCTCCCACCTCATGTCCCTCTGTAGTCCCCCCTCCCAGCTCCCTGTTCCCTCTGTAGTCCCCTCTCCCAGCTGCCTGCTCCCCATGTCCCTCTGTAGTCCCCTCTCCCAGCTGCCTGCTCCTCATGTCCCTCTGTAGTCCCCTCTCCCAGCTCCCTGCTCCCCATGTCCCTCTATAGTCCCCCCTCCCAGCTCCCTGCTCCTAATGTCCCTCTGTAGTCCCCTCTCCCACCTCATGTCCCTCTGTAGTCCCCTCTCCCAGCTCCCTGTTCCCTCTGTAGTCCCCTCTCCCACCTCATGTCCCTCTGTAGTCCCCTCTCCCAGCTCCCTGTTCCCTCTGTAGTCCCCTCTCCCACCTCATGTCCCTCTGTAGTCCCCTCTCCCAGCTCCCTGTTCCCTCTGTAGTCCCCTCTCCCAGCTCTCTGCTCCTCATGTCCCTCTGTAGTCCCCTCTCCCAGCTCCCTGTTCCCTCTGTAGTCCCCTCTCCCACCTCATGTCCCTCTGTAGTCCCCTCTCCCAGCTCCCTGTTCCCTCTGTAGTCCCCTCTCCCAGCTCCCTGCTCATGTCCCTCTGTAGTCCCCTCTCCCAGCTCCCTGTTCCCTCTGTAGTCCCCTCTCCCAGCTGCCTGCTCCCCATGTCCCTCTGTAGTCCCCTCTCCCAGCTGCCTGCTCCTCATGTCCCTCTGTAGTCCCCTCTCCCAGCTGCCTGCTCCTCATGTCCCTTTGTAGTCCCCTCTCCCAGCTGCCTGCTCCTCATGTCCCCCTATGTAGTCCCCTCTCCCAGCTGCCTGCTCCCCATGTGCCTCTGTAGTCCCCACTCCCTGCTCCTCATGTCCCTCTGTAGTCCCCTCTCCCAGCTCCCTGTTCCCTATGTAGTCCCCTCTCCCAGCTGCCTGTTCCCTCTGTAGTCCCCTCTCCCAGCTCCCTGCTCCTCATGTCTCTCTGTAGTCCCCTCTCCCAGCTCCCTGCTCTCAGTTGCTGAATACCTGCAGGGCTAGAAGCATCATCTGCTGACTGTTACAGCTGCTTAGTCATACTGACAACACTGCTCCTCCCGGCAATTTGGGATGGAGACATAGGGGTTTTGACTACTCATCCAGGCCAATGTGATGGTGATTGGTGACCATTGAATATACAAGGATAACATGATGATGACATAAGAGATTTCACTGTCCTGGGGTCATCTTCCTCTCTCTCTCTGTATCTCTGTATCTCTCTCTCTGTATCTCTCTCTCTGTATCTCTCTCTCTCTCGCTCTCTCTCTCGCTCTCTCTCCAATTCAAGGGGCTTTATTGGCATGGGAAACATGTGTTAACATTGCCAAAGCAAGTGAGGTAGATAATATACAAAAGTGAAATAAACAATAAAAATTAACAGTAAACATTACACATACAGAAGTTTCAAAACAATAAAGACATTACAAATGTCATATTATACATATATACATACAGTGTTGTAACGATGTACAAATGGTTACACAAGGTACACAAGGGAAAATAAATAAGCATAAATATGGGTTGTATTTATAATGGTGTTTGTTCTTCACTGGTTGCCCTTTTCTTGTGGCAACAGGTCACAAATCTTGCTGCTGTGTGATGGCATACCGAGTCAATGTGGAGGCTATATACAGGGTGTTACGGTACAGAGTCAATGTGGAGGCTATATACAGGGGGTACCGGTACCGAGTCAATGTGGAGGCTATATACAGGGGGTACCGGTACAGAGTCAATGTGGAGGCTATATACAGGGGGTACCGGTACAGAGTCAATGTGGAGGCTATATACAGGGGGTACCGGTACCGAGTCAATGTGGAGGCTATATACAAGGGGTACCGGTACAGAGTCAATGTGGAGGCTATATACAGGGTGTTATGGTACAGAGTCAATGTGGAGGCTATATACAGGGGGTACCGCTACAGAGTCAATGTGCGGAGGCAACGGTTAGTTGAGGTAGTATGTACATGTAGGTAGAGTTAATTAAAGTGACAGAGAGGGGCAGTGGTGTGGAGAGGGGGGGGGGCAATCTGAGTAGTCTGGGTAGCCATTTGACTAGAGTCTTATGGCTTGGGGGTAGAAGCTGTTGAGAAGCCTCTTGAACCTAGACTTGGTGCTCCGGTACCGCATGCCGTGCGATAGCACAGAGAACAGTCTGCCTAGGGTGGCTGGAGTCTTTGCCAATTTTTAGGGTCTTCCTCTGACACCGCCTGGTATAGAGGTCCTGGATGGCAGGAAGCTTGGCCCCAGTGATGTACTGGGCCGTTCGCACTACCCTCTGTAGTGCCTTGCGGTCGGAGGCCGAGCATTTGCCATACCAGGCAGTGATGCAACCAGTCAGGATTCTCTCAATGGTGTAGCTGTTAAACATTTTGAGGATCTGAAATCTTTTCAGTCTCCTGAGGGGGAATAGGTTTTGTTGTGACCTCTTCAGGACTGTCTTGGTGTGCCTGGAACATGTTAGTTTGTTGGTGATGTGGACACCAAGGAACTTGAAGCTCTCAACCTGTTCCACTACAGCCCCGTCGATGAGAATGGGGGCGTGCTCAGTCCTCTTTTTCCTGTAGTCCACAATCATCTCCTTTGTCTTGATCACATTGAGAGAGAGGTTGTTGTCCTGGCACCACACGTACACTAAGTGTATGTTGTGTAGTAAGCTGTTAGTCGCCCATGTGCCTCACCCTAATAATTTGGTCCCTTTCCTCCCTCATAACTTAGCCTACTGTTCTGACCTGATGGTGCACAGTTTAGCCTGTTTTAGAGAAATGCAATCATTGAATATTGTAAGAGCTTTCATTGTCTGCTTATATGCCCCCTTTATTTATCATACGGTTCTGACTTGGTGTACAGGGAGAACACTGTAAGAACGGCCTGAATTCTGTCGCTGTACATTTCAGGTGCTGAACAAATAGTTATATTGACTACGTCCGTCCTAGCTCGCTCATTAATGTCTTAATAGAAATTACGGATGACCTCTTATCCGCTTGTCGTCCCCTTATGCCATAGTTTGTACATCTCAATTGTCAGTAGAAACCACATTTGTTTAAGCAAGTCAGCCATATCAGCTATGTTATTTAATAAAGGCAGTAAAATGAGGCTGAATGAACTGTGTCGCTGCCAGACAAGGCTCAGCTGATAACCAGGTATAGCGGTGGTAAGGATTCATTCCACAGTGCTGAAAAGAAAGCTCTGCTGTTGGGACAGCTTTATGTCGGCCCTAACAGTTTGTGGGCACCGTTTGTTAACGTTATAGTCCAATGAATGTATTGTTTAGTGTTGCGTTGTGCAGTGGCTATGCTGGTATGCATTCCCCCTCAAAAAATGATTTGATTTCTTTGGCTGCTTCTTTGTAGTGATTTAATAGCCTTCCACAGTGTAGCTGGATCGCTACGAGGGTCAGACACGGAATTAATGAAATGATTAGACCTTTTTATGGAAGCATTTGTTTCTAATTCGTCTGAAGGTGAGTCAGTCAGTCTGGCTGCCAGTCTACCAGTCAGTCTGGCTGCCAGTCTACCAGTCTGTCTGGCTGCCAGTCTACCAGTCAGTCTGGCTGCCAGTCTACCAGTCAGTCTGGCTGCCAGTCTACCAGTCTGTCTGGCTGCCAGTCTACCAGTCTGTCTGGCTGCCAGTCTACCAGTCTGTCTGGCTGCCAGTCAGTCTGGCTGCCAGTCTACCAGTCTGTCTGGCTGCCAGTCTACCAGTCAGTCTGGCTGCCAGTCTACCAGTCAGTCTGGCTGCCAGTCTACCAGTCAGTCTGGCTGCCAGTCTACCAGTCAGTCTGGCTGCCAGTCTACCAGTCTGTCTGGCTGCCAGTCTACCAGTCAGTCTGGCTGCCAGTCTACCAGTCAGTCTGGCTGCCAGTCTACCAGTCAGTCTGGCTGCCAGTCTACCAGTCTGTCTGGCTGCCAGTCTACCAGTCAGTCTGGCTGCCAGTCTACCAGTCAGTCTGGCTGCCAGTCTACCAGCCAGTCTGTCTGCCAGTCTACCATCCAGTCTGGCTGCCAGTCTACCAGTCTGTCTGGCTGCCAGTCTACCAGTCAGTCTGGCTGCCAGTCTACCAGTCAGTCTGGCTGCCAGTCTACCAGTCAGTCTGGCTGCCAGTCTACCAGTCAGTCTGGCTGCCAGTCTACCAGTCTGTCTGGCTGCCAGTCTACCAGTCAGTCTGGCTGCCAGTCTACCAGTCAGTCTGGCTGCCAGTCTACCAGTCAGTCTGGCTGCCAGTCTACCAGTCTGTCTGGCTGCCAGTCTACCAGTCAGTCTGGCTGCCAGTCTACCAGTCAGTCTGGCTGCCAGTCTACCAGCCAGTCTGTCTGCCAGTCTACCATCCAGTCTGGCTGCCAGTCTACCAGTCTGTCTGGCTGCCAGTCTACCAGTCAGTCTGGCTGCCAGTCTACCAGTCAGTCTGGCTGCCAGTCTACCAGTCAGTCTGTCTGCCAGTCTAGCAGTCAGTCTGGCTGCCAGTCTACCAGTCAGTCTGGCTGCCAGTCTACCAGTCTGTCTGGCTGCCAGTCTACCAGTCAGTCTGGCTGCCAGTCTACCAGTCAGTCTGGCTGCCAGTCTACCAGTCTACCAGAAATCAGTTGGATTAAGTTCAGACCAATGCTTGTTGATTTAAGACAATCAGATGAGGGAGTAAACCAATGGAGATCCCCAGCCCCTGTACCCTGTCCCCAGTCCCTGCCCATGTCCCTGCCCCTGCCCCTGCCCCTGTCCCTGTCCCTGCCCCAGTCCCTGCCCCAGTCCCTGCCCATGTCCCTGTCCCTGTCCCTGCCCCTGTCCCTGTCCCTGTCCCTGCCCCTGCCCCTGTCCCTGTCCCTGTCCCTGCCCCTGCCCCAGTCCCTATCCCGGCCCCTGTCCCGGTCCCGGTCCTATCCCCTGTCCCGGCCCCTGTCCCGGACCCAGTCCTATCCCCTGTCCCGGTCCCGGTCCTATCCCCTGTCCCGGTCCCATCCCCTGTCCCGGTCCCAGTCCTATCACCTGTCCCGGACCCTGAAAGCCCCAATACCATACACATATAGGGGAAGACACATTTCAGTTGAATGCATTCAGTTGTCAACTGACTAGGTCTCCCCCTTTCCCTTCCCTTAACCCCCGTCCACAACGCCCGAGCTGACTAGATCTCCCCCTTCCCTTCCCTTAACCCCCGTCCACAACGCCCGAGCTGACTAGGTCTCCCCCTTTCCCTTCCCTTAACCCCCGTCCACAACGCCCGAGCTGACTAAGTCTCCCCCCTTTCCCTTCCCTTAACCCCCGTCCACAACGCCCGAGCTGACTAGGTCTCCCCCTTTCCCTTCCCTTAACCCCCGTCCACAACGCCCGAGCTGATTAGATCTCCCCTTTCCCTTCCCTTAACCCCCGTCCACAACGCCCGAGCTGACTAGGTCTCCCCTTCCCTTCCCTTAACCCCCGTCCACAACGCCCGAGCTGATTAGGTCTCCCCCTTTCCCTTCCCTTAACCCCCGTCCACAACGCCCGAGCTGACTAGATCTCCCCTTTCCCTTCCCTTAACCCCCGTCCACAACGCCCGAGCTGACTAGATCTCCCCCTTCCCTTCCCTTAACCCCCGTCCACAACGCCCGAGCTGACTAAGTCTCCCCCCTTTCCCTTCCCTTAACCCCCGTCCACAACGCCCGAGCTGACTAGGTCTCCCCTTCCCTTCCCTTAACCCCCGTCCACAACGCCCGAGCTGATTAGGTCTCCCCCCTTTCCCTTTCATATATACACCAGGACATGTACATTGTGAACTATATGAATAGAATACAGTATTTCAGAACGTGATCTACCTCTTGCATAAATGATCAAACTGGGGAGAATTGACATTTGCCATCTGCCCTTGTCTGCAAGCGTAGCCAATGGCAATACACCTTATTGCTATCTTAATTGAACCAACCAATCGGAATATATAAACATTGAATACATATTTCTGCAGTGGCAAGTGGAAACATAAGCAACCATGTTACGTCTGACATCAGTATTTGTGACAGGGCCAGTTTGTATGTATATATATATATATATTGTTGTTCAAGGGGTTTTGCTGCTTGACTCAGTTCGGTTCTGTTACGTCATCATGTGCCTCCAAGAAGGGTTATTACAGTACAAGATATCTCACAGTACCACTATACCACTATACCACTATAACACTATACCACTATAACACTATAACACTATATCACTATAACACTATACCACTATACCACTATACCACTATACCACTATACCACTATACCACTATACCACTATACATCTATACCACTATACCACTATACCACTATACCACTATACCACTATACCACTATACCACTATACTACTATACCACTATACCACTATACCACTATACTACTATACCACTATACCACTATACCACTATACCACTATACCACTATAACACTATACCACTATACCACTATACTACTATACCACTATACCACTATACCACTATACCACTATACCACTATACTACTATACCACTATACCACTATACCACTATACCACTATACCACTATACCACTATACCACTATAACACTATACCACTATACCACTATACCACTATACCACTATACCACTATATCACTATACCACTATACCACTATACCACTATACCACTATACCACTATACCACTATACCACTATAACACTATACCACTATACCACTATACCACTATACCACTATACCACTATACCACTATACCACTATACCACTATAACACTATACCACTATACCACTATACTACTATACCACTATCTATATCACTATATCACTATACCACTATACCACTATAACACTATACCACTATACCACTATCTATATCACTATACCACTATACCACTATACTACTATACCACTATACTACTATATCACTATACCACTATACCACTATACCACTATACCACTATAACACTATACCACTATACCACTATACTACTATACCACTATAACACTATACCACTATACCACTATACTACTATACCACTATACCACTATACCACTATACCACTATAACACTATACCACTATACCACTATAACACTATACCACTATACCACTATACTACTATACCACTATACCACTATACCACTATACCACTATACCACTATACCACTATACCACTATACCACTATACCACTATACCACTATATCACTATACCACTATACCACTATACCACTATACCACTATACCACTATACCACTATACCACTATAACACTATATCACTATACCACTATACCACTATACTACTATACCACTATACCACTATAACACTATATCACTATACCACTATACCACTATACCACTATACTACTATACCACTATACCACTATAACACTATATCACTATACCACTATACCACTATACCACTATACTACTATACCACTATACCACTATAACACTATATCACTATACCACTATACTACTATACCACTATACCACTATAACACTATATCACTATACCACTATACCACTATACCACTATAACACTATATCACTATACCACTATATCACTATACCACTATAACACTATATCACTATACCACTAAATCACTATACCACTATACCACTATAACACTATATCATTATATTAGTATATCACTATATTAGTATATCACTATATCACTATACCACTATACCACTATATCACTATACCACTATACCACTATACTACTATACCGCTATACCACTATACCACTATAACACTATATCATTATATTAGTATATCACTATATTAGTATATCACTATATCACTATATCAGTATACCACTATATTAGTATATCACTATATCACTATATCAGTATACCAGTATATGGCTATACCACTATACCACTATCTATATCACTATATCACTATATTAGTATATCACTATATTAGTATATCACTATATCACTATATCAGTATACCAGTATATGGCTATACCACCATACCACTATACCACTATATCACTATACCAGTATATCACTATACCAGTATATCACTATATCAGTATACCACTATATCAGTATACCACTCGGAACCAAGATGAGGAGCTCCACCCTCTCACTCTGCAGGTTACGGCCCAAATGTCCCCTCCCCCTTTGAAAAATGCTACCAAATATCTAAATTACTGCTGCTCGTTATCCTACACTTCCTGTTCCGTCCCGACAGATTTTTCGGTAACTTTCAGAATCTGTCCATGAGAGATTGTTCAGCACCGGTCAGGTCCAAGGCTGACTTGGACTGAAGCTGATTTGAAGCACCTGGGTTTGAGATACACCTGTTGTACAATATTTCACATGTATGTATTGGTCATGTACACTACATACACTTGAGATACCTTGAGATAGCACCTGGGCGGTGATGTCACCTGTGATACCTCCTGGGCTGTGATGGCACCTGAGATACCTCCTGGGCTACCTCCTGGGCTGTGATGGCACCTGAGATACCTCCTGTGCTGTGATGGCACCTGTGATAACTCCTGGGCTGTGATGGCACCTGAGATACCTCCTGGGCTGTGATGGCACCTGAGATAACTCCTGGGATGTGTTGGCACCTGAGATACCTCCTGTGCTGTGATGGCACCTGTGATAACTCCTGGGCTGTGATGGCACCTGAGATAACTCCTGGGCTGTGTTGGCACCTGAGATACCTCCTGTGCTGTGATGGCACCTGTGATAACTCCTGGGCTGTGATGGCACCTGAGATACCTCCTGGGCGGTGATGGCACCTGAGATACCTCCTGGGCGGTGATGTCACCAGAGATACCTCTTGGGCTGTGATGTCACCAGAGAGACCTCCTGGGTTGTGATGTCATCTGATAAAACAGTTTGCATCATGTAGGGATGGAATTGCCTTAAGGGACAAATTAAGTTGTATTGATTTAAATTGGTCAAATTGAATTGATTAAACTGTTACCTTCTCTAGGACGAGATGGTGAGCACCACTGGTCCAAGCACTACTCATTCTGTGGGGTTCTGTTTTATATTGTTTCACTGTGTTATATCGTATTATATACTATAGTTATATGTTATTTAGGTCCCGACGGTGAGCACCACTGGTCCAAGCACTACCCATTCTGTGGCGGAACATTCCAGTCACCCATAGACATCCAGACCCAGCTGCTGAGGTTTGACCCCACACTACGTCCAATCGAGCTCCAGAACTACAACCTCTCAGCCAATGAGCAGCTGACCCTCGGGAACAATGGACACTCCAGTGAGTGAAGCGTGGAAGATGATGTCATCTTTACAGGCTTTAGATGTCTTGATGTTGTGGGTCCTGCTGCGACTGAGCAGGCTGATCCTGGTGCCAGAACCATGTCATATGTGTGCCATACCCACAACGTAGCACACATATGACATTGAACGAGCATACCTGACATTGGTAGTATAAAACACTCTCTTCTTCTTAGTGACCTGGGTCAGTTTGAGGAAAATTATGGATTATCCTCTGACTGGATCGGCCACAGTAATCTAACATAATCACATGACAACAATCCCCAGTGTTATTTTTAAATTCTTTGTAAACATGCTCTTAGATAGAATAACTCGTCTTAAAACAGCCTTCTGAAAATATAACACAATTCTTTATTTTACAGAGGCAACTTAAATTGTATGTTCGTTAAACCCCACGGCTGTTTAGTGATCACAAGGCTGGATGACGCAGATACCTGCCACTGTCAGGACCCGTATCATTATGGGATGCAGGGATGGCGATAGCAGTGTCAGCAAGTCTCAAACATACTGACCACTCACACTGACATTGCCGTTTAGCCAACAGCATAGAAACCCCTATTAGACATGCTAGCATAATCACCTCTCTGGTCCTTATTGGTTGATGATAGGTGGTGAAACAGTGGCCTAAGGCTGGTCCAACGTTCTGCAGCCAAATGATGATGAGTGCAGAATAGAGCTGTATCTCTAATGACACCCTATCTCCTATATATCTCTAATGACACCCTATCTCCTACAGAGTGGAGCTGTATCTCTAATGACACCCTATCTCCTATATATCTCTAATGACACCCTATCTCCTATATATCTCTAATGACACCCTATCTCCTACAGAGTGGAGCTGTATCTCTAATGACACCCTATCTCCTATATATCTCTAATGACACCCTATCTCCTATATATCTCTAATGACACCCTATCTCCTATATATCTCTAATGACACCCTATCTCCTACAGAGTGGATCTGTATCTCTAATGACACCCTATCTCCTATATATCTCTAATGACACCCTATCTCCTATATATCTCTAATGACACCCTATCTCCTATATATCTCTAATGACACCCTATCTCCTCTATATCTCTAATGACACCCTATCTCCTATATAGTGAAGCTGTATCTAATGGCACCCTATCTCCTATATAGTGGAGCTGTATCTCTAATGGCACCCTATCTCCTATATATCTCTAATGACACCCTATCTCCTATATAGTGGAGCTGTATCTCTAATGGCACCCTATCTCCTATATATCTCTAATGACACCCTATCTCCTATATATCTCTAATGACACCCTATCTCCTATATAGTGGAGCTGTATCTAATGGCACCCTATCTCCTATATATCTCTAATGACACCCTATCTCCTATATAGTGGAGCTGTATCTCTAATAACACCCTAATGACACCCTATCTCCTATATAGTGGAGCTGTATCTCTAATGACACCCTATCTCCTATATAGTGGAGCTGTATCTCTAATGACACCCTATCTCCTATATATCTCTAATGACACCATATCTCCTATATAGTGGAGCTGTATCTAATGACACCCTATCTCCTATATAGTGGAGCTGTATCTCTAATAACACCCTATCTCCTATATATCTCTAATGACACCCTATCTCCTATATAGTGGAGCTGTATCTCTAATGGCACCCTATCTCCTATATATCTCTAATGACACCCTATCTCCTATATATCTCTAATGACACCCTATCTCCTATATAGTGGAGCTGTATCTAATGGCACCCTATCTCCTATATATCTCTAATGACACCCTATCTCCTATATAGTGGAGCTGTATCTCTAATAACACCCTAATGACACCCTATCTCCTATATAGTGGAGCTGTATCTCTAATGACACCCTATCTCCTATATATCTCTAATGACACCCTATCTTCTATATATCTCTAATGACACCCTATCTCCTATATAGTGGAACTATTTATTTTTATTTTATTTTATTTCACCTTTATTTAACCAGGTAGGCCAGTTGAGAACAAGTTGTCATTTACAACTGCAACCTGGCCAAGATAAAGCAAAGCAGTGTGACACAAACAGCAACACAGAGTTACACATGGAATAAACAATAAACAAGCCAATAACACAATAAACAAGTCAATGACACAGTAGAAAAAAGAAAGTCTATATACAGTGTGTGCAAAAGGCATGAGGAGGTAGGCGATAAATATCTCTAATGACACCCTACGTCCTACATAGTGCTATTCCATGCCTACATAGTGTTATTCCATGCCTACATAGTGTTGTTCCATGCCTACAGTGTCGTTCCATGCCTACATAGTGTTATTCCATGCCTACATAGTGCCATCCTATGCCTACATAGTGCTATTACATGCCTACATAGTGCTATTACATGCCTACATAGTGATATTACATTCCTACATAGTGCCATTCCATTCCTACATAGTCCTATTACATGCCTACATAGTCCTATTCCATACCTACATAGTGCTGTTTCATGCCTACATAGTGTTATTCCATGCCTACATAGTGCCGTTCCATGCCTACATAGTGTTATTCCATGCCTACATAGTGCCGTTCCATGCCTACATAGTGTTATTCCATGCCTACATAGTGATATTACATTCCTACATAGTACCATTCCATACCTACATAGTGCTATTCCATGCCTACATAGTGCTATTCCATGCCTACATAGTCCTATTCCATGCCTACATAGTGCCATGCCATGCCTACATAGCACTATTCCATGCCTACATAGTGCTATTCCATGCCTACATAGTGCCATTCCATACCTACATAGTGCCATTACATGCCTACATAGTGATATTACATTCCTACATAGTGCCATTCCATGCCTACATAGTGCCATTACATGCATACATAGTGCTATTCCATGCCTACATAGTGCTATTCCATCCCTGCATAGTGCCATTCCATGCCTACATAGTGCCATTACATGCATACATAGTGCTATTCCATGCCTACATAGTGTTATTCCATCCCTGCATAGTGCCATTCCATGCCTACATAGTGCTATGCCATGCCTACATAGTGCTATTCCATCCCTGCATAGTGCCATTCCATGCCTACATAGTGCTATTCCATCCCTGCATAGTGCCATTCCATGCCTACTTAGTGCTATTCCATGCCTACATAGTGCTATTCCATCCCTGCATAGTGCCATTCCATGCCTACATAGTAAATAGGGTGGCATTTAGGATTAGGCCGATTAGCCTTTAAACTACTCCGATGTCACTGACGGTTAGTGTAATGCGATGTCTTGTTGTCCTGACGACCAACACAGCCGGAGACATTGTTACATCATCATCATCATCATCATCATCATCCTTCACCAAGCTAATTATCAGACGAACGTTTGACAGCAGAGAACAGGTTGCTCTGCATCTTTAGTCAGGGATTCAGACATCTCCAGCTGACTCTGACTTTTAAAAAGTCACTTAAACTTGGATGAGATATGCTGCTGAAAAATGTGTTATTGTTCTCGGCATGTTTACATCTCTGCCTCTGGCGTAGCTGCCATAGGTTTATGGTGCAATGTACAGGTTGTGGTTCTCGAAAGCTCCCTGTAAAGGATAAGGTTGGGATTGAATGGTCTAAAGGCGTGAATGTATAGCTGTCTCTAGAGAGTTAATCTCTCTCTCTCTCCAGTTCAGCTGTCTCTAGCGAGTCTAAAGAGAGTTCATTTCTCTCTCTCTCCAGTTCAGCTGTCTCTAGAGAGTCTAAAGAGAGTTCATTTCTCTCTCTATCTCCAGTTTAGCTGTCTCTAGAGTACATCTCTAAAGAGAGTTAATCTCTCTCTCTCTCTCCAGTTCAGCTGTCTCTAGAGTACATCTCTAAAGATAGTTAATTTCTCTCTCTCTCTCCAGTTCAGCTGTCTCTAGAGTACATCTCTAAAGAGAGTTAATCTCTTTCTCTCTCCAGTTCAGCTGTCTCTAGAGAGTCTAAAGAGTTAATTTCTCTCTCTCTCTCCAGTTCAGCTGTCTCTAGAGAGTCTAAAGAGAGTTAATTTCTCTCTCTCTCTCCAGTTCAGCTGTCTCTAGAGTACATCTCTAAAGAGAGTTAATCTCTTTCTCTCTCCAGTTCAGCTGTCTCTAGAGAGTCTAAAGAGTTCATTTCTCTCTCTCTCTCTCCAGTTCAGCTGTCTCTAGAGAGTCTAAAGAGAGTTAATTTCTCTCTCTCTCTCCAGTTCAGCTGTCTCTAGAGAGTCTAAAGAGTTAATTTCTCTCTCTCCAGTTCAGCTGTCTCTAGAGTACATCTCTAAAGAGAGTTCATTTCTCTCTCTCTCTCCAGTTCAGCTGTCCCTACCCAGGAGGATGTATCTGTCCAGCCTGCCTCACCGTTACACTGCTGCTCAACTCCACTTCCACTGGGGCTCAGAACACCTGCCTGTCGGATCAGAACACACCGTCAACGGCAGGCAGTTTGCTGCCGAGGTAACCTAACACACTAACACACTGTTACACACTAACACACTGTTACACACTAACACACTGTTACACACTAACACACTGTTACACACTGCTACACACTGTTACACACTAACACACTGCCACACACTGCTACACACTAACACACTAACACACTGTTACACACTAACACACACTGCTACACACTAACACACTAACACACTGTTACACACTAACACACTGCCACACACTGCTACACACTAACACACTAACTCACTGCTACACACTAACACACTAACTCACTGTTACACAGAGACCTACAGCTGGGACAGACCTACAACTGGGGTAGAGACCTACAACTGGGACAGACCTACAGCTTGGGTATAGACCTACAGCTGGGACAGACCTACAGCTGGGGTAGAGACCTACAGCTGGGGTAGATGTCCAGTTGGTTTAGTGACCTACAGGGGATAAGACTGACTGAGATCTTATTTAAGATACACGTTGAAGAGGTTTCAGATGCTTTCAGAAGATGGGAAGGGACTCTGCTTTCCTAGCTTCAGGGGGAAGATGGTTCCACCATTGGGGTGGCAGGATAAATGAGAGCTTGGACTGGGTTGAGAGGGAGCCACCTCTGGTTGGGGGGGAGGGCTCTGGTTGGGGTGTAGGGTTTGAGCATAGCCTGCAGGTAGGGAAGGGCCGCGCCTCTTGCTGCTCCGTAGGCATGTACCATGGTCTGGAAGTGGATGTGGGCTTCGACTGGAAGCCAGTGGAGTTTGCAGAGGAGCGGGGTGACACGGGGGACCTTTGGAAAGTTGACCAGCAAGTGGCCTTCAGCGTTCTGGATAAGTTATAGAAGTTTGATGGCTCAGACTAATTATGTGAAAGCCAGTGACTTCAGCTGGTGACATTTAATTGGTACAGAGACTGGAGCCATTAACACCACCACTCACAACACACACACACCCCCTCACAACACACACACCCTCACACACACACAACACACACACCCTGGTCAGACCTTTGAAGTCTTCCCATAATATACTTAACACAGGGTCACACACACACACACACCCTCACAGCACACACACCCTCACACACACCCTCACACACACACACACACACACACACACACACACACACACACACACACACACACACACACACACACACACACACACACACACACACACACACACACACACACACACACACACACACACACACACACACACACACACACACACCCTGGTCAGCCCTTTGAAGTCTTCCCATAATATACTTAACACAGGGCAACACACACACTGGCCTTCTGTCCAGACTACAGTTGAGGGAGTTTCAGAGAGCTGACCGCCTGTCTGTCTGTAAATCTCTGTCCTATTTCTCTCAACATCAAGTGGCCCAAGTGGTAGTCAGCTGTGCATTTTGAGGAACACACCCTTTCCCCATTCAACAGTTAGAAAACCAGCTTATTGTGCATCTTCCATTTTATAGTATAATTGAACACTCAGTTAGAGTCTGGTCTGTGTGGTTTGGATGACATCATCACTATCTATATCTCGATTCCGGTGAAGGAATCTGTGCTCCGTTCTGGTTTTAGACTCTCAGAACATTACAATTTAAATAAACAGTAAACAGGGAGAAACAATATGCATGAGAAGATGTATCGTCTAGCTCTGTGGTTCAAGACAGAGAACCATGAGAAGATGTATCGTCTAGCTCTGTGGTTCAAGACAGAGAACCATTAGAAGAAGTATCGTCTAGCTCTGTGGTTCAAGACAGAACCATGAGAAGATGTATCGTCTAGCTCTGTGGTTCAAGACAGAGAACCATGAGAAGATGTATCGTCTAGCTCTGTGGTTCAAGACAGAGAACCATGAGAAGATGTATCATCTAGCTCTGTGGTTCAAGACAGAGAACCATGAGAAGATGTATCGTCTAGCTCTGTGGTTCAAGACAGAACCATGAGAAGATGTATCGTCTAGCTCTGTGGTTCAAGACAGAGAACCATGAGAAGATGTATCGTCTAGCTCTGTGGTTCAAGACAGAGAACCATGAGAAGATGTATCGTCTAGCTCTGTGGTTCAAGACAGAGAACCATGAGAAGATGTATCGTCTAGCTCTGTGGTTCAAGACAGAGAACCATCAGAAGATGTATCGTCTAGCTCTGTGGTTCAAGACAGAGAACCATTAGAAGATGTATCGTCTAGCTCTGTGGTTCAAGACAGAGAACCATGAATGACATAATGTCTGTAGATGAGAACCATGAATGACAGAATGTCTGTAGATGAGAACCATGAATGACAGAATGTCTGTAGATGAGAACCATGATTGACAGAATGTCTGTAGATGAGAACCACGAATGACAGAATGTCTGTAGATGAGAATCATGAATGACAGAATGTCTGTAGATGAGAACCATGAATGACAGAATGTCTGTAGATGAGAACCATGAATGACAGAATGTCTGTAGATGAGAACCATGAATGACAGAATGTCTGTAGATGAGAACCACGAATGACAGAATGTCTGTAGATGAGAACCACGAATGACAGAATGTCTATAGATGAGAACCATGAATGACAGAATGTCTGTAGATGAGAACCACGAATGACAGAATGTCTGTAGATGAGAACCACGAATGACAGAATGTCTGTAGATGAGAACCATGAATGACAGAATGTCTGTAGATGAGAACCGTGAATGACAGAATGTCTGTAGATGAGAACCATGAATGACAGAATGTCTGTAGATGAGAACCATGAATGACAGAATGTCTGTAGATGAGAACCATGAATGACAGAATGTCTGTAGATGAGAACCATGAATGACAGAATGTATGTAGATGAGAACCACGAATGACAGAATGCCTGTAGATGAGAACCATGAATGACAGAATGTCTGTAGATGAGAACCATGAATGACATAATGTCTGTAGATGAGAACCATGAATAACAGAATGTAGAACTCTTTTATGATTCAGTTAATCTTTGGTGGAAAATGAGAGACTGCAATGGGCGGGTTCACTGTGAAGTATTTTTAAAATGTTTGCTTTTCATTGTCATGTCTAAATGCAATGTAATTAGAAATAAGGGAATGGAGGTAGGACCTCCAAATGTGAATCAGATGAGTAACTACAGAACTGGTGGTTTCTCATGACATCTCGTTAACTACTGTTTGTGAATTAGCATATTGTGTCACGTAGTTAGGAAAGCTACAAAAATCTAGAGGTATTCTCAACCTTTTGGAACCAAAAGGCTCCTGAACAGCTTCTACCCCCAAGCCAAATGCTGAACAGTTCGTCAAATGGCTACCCAGACTATTTCTACTGACTGGACTACCCCCACACGCCGACTGGGCTCTACCCCCACACGCCGACTGGGCTCTACCCCCACACACCGACTGGGCTCTACCCCCACACGCCAACTGGGCTCTTCCCCCACACGCCGACTGGGCTCTACCCCCACACGCCGACTGGGCTCTACCCCCACACGCCGACTGGGCTCTACCCCCACACGCCGACTGGGCTCTACCCCCACACGCCGACTGGGCTCTACCCCCACACACCGACTGGGCTCTACCCCCACACGCCGACTGGGCTCTACCCCCACACACCGACTGGGCTCTACCCGCACGCCGACTGGGCTCTACCCGCACGCCGACTGGGCTCTACCCCCACACGCCGACTGGGCTCTACCCCCACACGCCGACTGGGCTCTACCCCCACACGCCGACTGGGCTCTACCCCCACACGCCGACTGGACTCTACCCCCACACGCCGACTGGGCTCTACCCCCACACGCCGACTGGGCTCTACCCCCACACACCGACTGGACTCTACCCGCACACACCGACTGGACTCTACCCCCACACACCGACTGGACTCTACCCCCACACACCGACTGGACTCTACCCCCACACACCGACTGGACTCTACCCCCACACACCGAATGGACTCTACCCCCACACACCGACTGGACTCTACCCCCACACACCGACTGGACTCTACCCCCACACACCGACTGGACTCTACCCCCACACACCGACTGGACTCTACCCACACACTGACACATACTACACACACTACATACATTTACACACACAAAGCACACACACACATGCATATTGACTCCACACACACACACACACTCACACACACACACACACACACTTCACATACGCTGCTTCTACTCTGTTTATTATCTGTCCTGATTGACTATCACTTTACCCCTACCTACACTACAGTTCAAAAGTTTGGGGTCACTTAGAAAACATTTTGTGTTAATTACAATAACAGTGTGGACATTGTTAATGTTGTAAATGACTATTCTAGCTGGAAACGGCTGTTTCTCAAACTAGACACTCTAATGTACTTGTCCTCTGGCTCAGTTGTGCACCGGGGCCTCCCACTCCTCTTTCTATTCTGGTTAGAGACAGTTTGCTCTGCTCTGTGAAGAGAGTAGTACGAGATCTTCCGTTTATTGGTAGTTTCTTTCATGGAATAGCCTTCATTTTTCAGAACAAGAATAGACTGACGTGTTTCAGAAAAAAAATCTTTGTTTCTGGCCATATTGAGCCTGTAATCGAACCTACAAATGCTGATGCTCCAACCTGAACCTTAACCTCACTGTCCCTAACCTGAACCAAACTGTCCCTAACCTTAACCTGAATCTCACAGTTCCTCTCCAAGACTATGATGATGGTCTGCAGGGAAGAGGTACTAGTTGAGAAGGAGAAGATGGATGGATAGTCCTCTCCAAGACTATGTTGATGGTCTGCAGGAAAGAGGTACTAGTTGAGAAGGAGAAGATGGATAGTTCTCTCCAAGACTATTTATAGTGAGGAAGGAGAAGATTCACTACATGACCAACAGTATGTGGACACCTGCTCGTTAAACATCTCATTCTAAAATCAAGGGCATTAATATGGAGTTGGTCCCTCCTTTGCTGCTATAACATCCCCTACTCTTCTGGGAAGGCTTTCCACTGCTCCAGAGACCAATGGCGGCAAAATGTACACCACTCCAGCCGACGCTTGGCATTGCACATGGTGATCTTAGGCTTGTGTGCGGCTGCTCGGCCATGGAAACCCATTTCATGAAGCTCCCTACGAACAGTTCTTGTGCTGACGTTGCATCCAGAAGCAGTTGCATTTCCGATGCATTTCTGCAGCATTGAAGGTCCCCAAGAACACAGTGTTTGGAACCACCAAGACTCTTCCTAGAGCTGGCCGCCCGGCCAAACTGAGCAATCAGGGGACAAAGGCCTTGGCCAGGGAGGTGACCAAGAACCCGATGGTCACTCTGACAGAGCTCCAGAGTTCCTCTGTGGAAGTGGGAGAGCCTTCCAGAAGGACAACCATCTCTGCAGCACTCCACCAAATCAGGCCTTTATGGTAGATTGGCCAGACGGAAGCCATTCTTCAGTAAAAGGCACATGACAGCCCACTTGGAGTTTGCCAAAAAGCTCCTAAAGATTCTCAGACCATGAGAAACAAGATTCTCTGGTTTGATGAAACCAAGTTTGAACTCTTTGGCCTGAATGCCAAGTGTCACATCTGGAGGAAACCTGGCACCATCCCCACTGTGAAGCATGGTGGTGGCAGCATCACACAATGGGGGATGTTTCTCAGCGGCAGGGACTGGGAGACTAGTCAAGATCGAGAGAAAGATGAACAGAGCAAAGTACACAGAGATCCTTGATGAAAACCTGCTACAGAGCGCTCAAGACCTCAGACTGGGGCGAAGGTTCAACTTCCAACAGCACAACAACCCTAAGCACACAGCCAAGACAATGCAGGAGTGGCTTCAGGACTCTGAATGTCCTTGAGTGGCCCAGCCTGAGCCCAGACTTGAACCAGATCGAACATCTCTGGAGAGACCCAAAAATAGCTGTGCAGCGACACACAGAGTTGGAGAGGATCTGCAGAGAAGAATGGGAGAAACTCCCCAAATACAGGAGTGCCAAGCTTGTAGCGTCGTACCCAAGAAGGCTGTAATCACTGCCAAATGTGCTTCAACAAAGTACTGAGTAAAGGGTCTGAAAACATATGTAAATATGATATGTAATTTTTGTAAAAAAAAATGTATATACATTTTAAAAAAACTATTTTTGCTTTTTTAATTGTGGGGTATTGTTTGTAGATTTATAAGGGAAACTAACAATTTAATACATTTTAGAATAAGGCTGCAACGTATCAAAATGTGGAAAAAGTCAAGGGGTCTGAATGCTTTCTGAATGCATTGTATATAGTGCAGATGTATGGGCCATCACCTGCATGCCAGGCTAGGTTCATCGATTTATACCTACTGACATTACCCTGATAAACTAGACTAGATAGAGTTAGGGTATATATAATTACACTACCCTGTGACTGATGGTAACATAAGTGTTTGTAGCTACAGGGTATCCTGACTTATCTCTCCCAATGTCTCTCCTCAGATGCATATGGTGCTCTTCAACTCAGACAAGTACCCCAACATCTCTGTGGCAGCAGACAAGTCAGACGGCCTGGCTGTACTGGGAGTTCTGATAGAGGTGAGTAGGGTAGAGGTAGAGGTAGGGGCATCGAGGAGAGGGGAGGTAAGTGGAGGAGAGGAGGGACGAAAGGAGAAGAGAAGATGAGGAGGAGAGAGGAGAGTAGCAGGATGAGAGGAGGGGAGGGGAGATGAGGAGAAGAGCGAAGAGGAGAGGAGAGGAGAGAAGAAGAGAGGAGAAGAGAAGAGTGGAGATTGTGAGGAGAGGAGAGGAGAGGAGAGACTCACTACAGACTCTCAGACAGTCCCAAAATTGCTCCTTACCCTTTCCCCTTGGTCATAATTATTGGATTCTTACACCTTACAAGTCTGCAAACATCAAGGGGATAGTGCCAGTTGGAGGGACAGGGAGTGATTTGGGACTGTCTATTAGTGAGCATCACTAACTAACTGTGCCTCTGCTGCAGGTCGGGGAATTCAACCCAGCGTTCGCTCAGTTCCTCAAGTACATCAATGGTATTAAATACAGAGGTGCGTTTTAGACTACATTAGTTCCATTATATTCTATTCCATTCTGTTCTATTCCATTCAATTCTATTATATTCCATCATTTTCCACTACATTAAATTATATTCCATCCTATTCCATTCCATTCAATTATATTATATTCCATCCTTATCCATTCCATTCCATTCCATCCTATTCCATTCCATCCTATTCGATTCCATTCTATTCCATTCCATTCCATCCTATTCCATTCCATCCTATTCCATTCCATTCCATTCTATTCCATTCCATTCCATCCTATTCCATTCCATTCCATCCTATTCCATTCCATCCTATTCCATTCCATCCTATTCCATTCCATCCTATTCCATTCCATTCCATCCTATTCCATTCCATTCCATTCCATCCTATTCCATTCCATTCTATTCCATTATATTCCATCCTTATCCATTCCATTCCATTCTATTCCATTCCATTCTATTCCATTCCATTCCATCCTATTCCATTCCATCCTATTCCATTCCATTCCATCCTATTCCATTCCATTATATTCCATCCTTATCCATTCCATTCCATTCTATTCCATTCCATTCCATCCTATTCCCTTCCATCCTATTCCATTCCATTATATTCCATCCTTATCCATTCCATTCCATTCTATTCCATTCCATTCTATTCCATTCCATTCCATCCTATTCCATTCCATTCCATCCTATTCCATTCCATCCTATTCCATTATATTCCATCCTATTCCATTCCATTCCATTCCATCCTATTCCATTCAATTATATTCCATTCTATCCAATTCTATTCCATCCCATTCCATTCCATTCTATCCAATTCTATTCCATCCTATTCCATTCCAATCTATCCAATTCTATTCCATCCTATTCCATTCCATTCTATCCAATTCTATTCCATCCTATTCCATTCCATTCTATCCAATTCTATTCCATCCTATTACATTCCATTCTATCCAATTCTATTCCATCCTATTCCATCCTATTCCATTCCATTCTATCCAATTATATTCCATCCTATTACATTCCATTCTATCCAATTCTATTCCATCCTATTCCATTCCATCCTATTCCATTCTATTATGTTCCATTTAATTCCTTTCTATTGGAACATGTACAGTGGGGCAAAAAAGTATTTAGTCAGCCACCAATTGTGCAAGTTCTCCCACTTAAAAAGATGAGAGGCCTGTAATTTTAATCATAGGTACACTTCAACTATGACAGACAAAATGAGAAAAAAAATCCAGAAAATCACATTGTAGGATTTTTAATGAATTTATTTGCATATTATGGTGGAAAATAAGTATTTGGTCAATAACAAAAGTTTATCTCAGTACTTTGTTATATACCCTTTGTTGGCAATGACAGAGGTCAAACGTTTTTTCACAAGGTTTTCACACTGTTGCTGGTATTTTGGTCCATTCCTCCATGCAGATCTCCTCTAGAGCAGTGATGTTTTGGGGCTGGCCCCATTCATTCTTTCCTTTACACGGATCAGTCGTCCTGGTCCCTTTGCAGAAAAACAGCCCCAAAGCATGATGTTTCCACCCCCATGCTTCACAGTAGGTATGGTGTTCTTTGGATGCAACTCAGCATTCTTTGTCCTCCAAACACGACGAGTTGAGTTTTTACCAAAAAGTTATATTTTGGTTTCATCTGATGTAACGGATGTGAAACTGCTAGCTTAGTTATTGGTGGTGCGCGCTAAATAGCGTTTCAATCAGTGACGTCACTTTCTCTGAGACCTTGAAGTAGTGGTTCCCCTTGCTCTGCAAGGGCCGTGGCTTTTGTGGAGCGATGGGTAACGATGCTTCGAGGGTGACTGTTGTTGATGTGTGCAGAGGAGCCCGGGTATGGGTGAGGGGACGGTCTAAAGTTATACTGTTACATTGATGCTGTTGACCCGGATCACTGGTTGCTGAGGAAAAGGAGGAGGTCAAAAGGGGGGTGAGTGTAACGGATGTGAAACGGCTAGTTTAGTTAGCGGTGCGTGCTAAATAGCGTTTCAATCGGTGACGTCACTTGCTCTGAGACCTTGAAGTAGTAGTTCCCCTTGCTCTGCAAGGGCCGCGGCTTTTGTGGAGCGATGGGTAACGATGCTTCGTGGGTGACTGTTGTTGATGTGTGCAGAGGGTCCCTGGTTCGCGCCCGGGTATGGGCGAAAGTTATACTGTTACACTGACATTCTCCCAATCTTCTTCTGGATCATCCAAATGCTCTCTAGCAAACTTTAGATGGGCCTGGACATGTACTGGCTTAAGCAGGGGAACACGTCTGGCACTGCAGGATTTGAGTCCCTGGCTGCGTACTGTGTTACTGATGGTAGGCTTTGTTACTTTGGTCCCAACTCTCTGCAGGTCATTCACTAGGCCCCCCCGTGTGGTTCTGAGATTTTTGCTCACCGTTCATTTTGGGATCATTTTGACCCCACGGGGTGAGATCTTGCGTGGAGCCCCAGATCGAGGGAGATTATCTGTGGTCTTGTATGTCTTCCATTTCCTAATAATTGCTCCCACAGTTGATTTCTTCAAACCAAGCTGCTTACCTATTGCAGATTCAGTCTTCCCAGCCTGGTGCAGGTCTACAATTTTGTTTCTGGTGTCCTTTGACAGCTCTTTGGTCTTGGCCATAGTGGAGTTTGGAGTGTGACTGTTTGAGGTTGTGGACAGGTGTATTTTATACTGATAACAAGTTAAAACAGGTGCCATTAATACAAGTAATGAGTGGAGGACAGAGCAGCCTCTTAAAGAAGAAGGTACAGGTCTGTGAGAGCCAGAAATCTTGCTTGTTTGTAGGTGACCAAATACTTATTTTCCACCATAATTTGCAAATAAATTCATTAAAAATCCTACAATGTGATTTTCTGGATTTTGCACAATTGCACAATTGGTGGCTGACTAAATACTTTTTTGCCCCACTGTAGATCAGAGGGTGCAGGTCCCAGCCTTCAACATCCGCAGTCTGCTGCCTGTACTCTTGGATGAATATTACCGTTATGATGGCTCGTTGACCACTCCCCCCTGCTATCCCAGCGTGCTTTGGACTGTGTTCAAAAACCCTGTCACCATCTCACTCAAACAGGTTAGTCCAGTTCACTCAAACAGGTTAGTCCATCTCACTCAAACAGGTTAGTCCATCTCATTCAAACAGGTTAGTCCATCTCACTCAAACAGGTTAGTCCATCTCATTCAAACAGGTTAGTCCATCTCACTCAAACAGGTTAGTCCATCTTAGTCCATCTTAATCAAACAGGTTAGTCCATCTCACTCAAACAGGTTAGTCCATCTCATTCAAACAGGTTAGTCCATCTCACTCAAACAGGTTAGTCCATCTCACTCAAACAGGTTAGTCCAGCTCACTCAAACAGGTTAGTCCATCTCATTCAAACAGGTTAGTCCAGCTCACTCAAACAGGTTAGTCCAGCTCACTCAAACAGGTTAGTCCATCTCATTCAAACAGGTTAGTCCATCTCATTCAAACAGGTTAGTCCATCTCACTCAAACAGGTTAGTCCATCTCATTCAGACAGTTTAGTCCATCTCATTCAGACAGGTTAGTCCATCTCATTCAAACAGGTTAGTCCATCTCATTCAAACAGGTTAGTCCATCTCACTCAAACAGGTTAGTCCATCTCACTCAGACCGGTTTAGTTTCACACTGGAGCCGGCCTATCTAGTCTCCTCCACTGAGGGTTTTAACATCGGGGTCA
This sequence comes from Oncorhynchus mykiss, assembly GCF_057628025.1. Lineage (NCBI taxonomy): Eukaryota > Metazoa > Chordata > Actinopteri > Salmoniformes > Salmonidae > Oncorhynchus > Oncorhynchus mykiss. The sequence continues at coordinate 1,083,292 of NC_143025.1, forward strand.
GAGTTACATCAAAAGCATCTTAATGCCCTTACTGAAGATTTCTGCTAGTAAGGGCCTTGGTTTGATGTCAGTCACGCTTGTTCATTTTATCGACTATCCCTGCAACATAAAACAATTACATATATGGATTTATAACTGTATCTGAAACCACAATAAACCAAATGTCTCTTAGTTACCCTTAGTTTCTGTCTCTGTCTGAAACGTCGCTGTGTGACTGAGATGTTTTGTTTTGTTGTCCCCTTAGTTTCTGGCCCTAGCAACGGCCATCTACTCCTCCCACCAACAGGAGTCGGCCCCAGTGGCCATGAACAGCAACTACAGGAAACCACAGTACACGGACAACAGAGTTGTGCTCTGCTCTTTCCAGGGGGGTGAGTATGGTGCTACACTCCTACCACATTATTACCCCAGTACTACTACAGTACTACCCCACAGTACTACCACAGTACTACTACAGTACTACCACAGCCCTACCACAGCACTACCACAGCACTATCACAGTACTATCACAGTACTACTACAGTACTAGAACGGTACTACCACAGTGCTGGTACAGTACTACAACAGCACTACCACAGTACTACCACAGTACTAGTACAATCACAGTACTACTACAGTACAACCACAGTACTATCACAGTGCTACTACAGTACTACCCCACAGTACTACCACAGTTTTACCACAGTACTATCACAGTACTACCACAGTATTACCACAGTACTACTACAGTAGTACCACAGTGCTACTACAGTACTACCACAGCGCTACCACAGTACTACCACAGCACTACCACAGTATTACCACAGTCATACCACAGTACTGCCACAGTACTACCACAGCACTACCACAGTACTAATACAGTACTACTACAGTACTAGAACGGTACTACCACAGTACTGGTACAGTACTACAACAGCACTACCACAGTACTAGTACAGTACTACCACAGTACTATCACAGTACTAGAACAGTCCTACCACAGTACTACCACAGCACTACCACAGTCCTACCACAGCACTACCACAGCACTACCACAGTACTACCACAGTACTATCACAGTACTACTACAGTACTACTACAGCACTACCACAGTACTAATACAGTACTACTACAGTACTACCACAGTACTAGTACAGTACTACCACAGTACTGCTACAGTACTGGAATATTACTACTACAGTACCTCCACAGCACTACCACGGTACTACTACAGTACTACCACAGCCATACCACAGTACTGCCACAGTACTACCACAGTACTACCGCAGCACTACCACAGTACTGCTACAGTACTAGAATATTACTACTACAGTACCTCCACAGCACTACCACAGTATTACCACAGCACTACCACGGTACTACTACAGTACTACCACAGCCATACCACAGTACTACCACAGTACTACCACAGTACTACTACAGTACTAGAACAGTCCTACCACAGCACTACCACGGTACTAGTACAGTACTATCACAGTACTACTACAGTACTACCACAGTACTAGTACAGTACTACCACAGTACTACCACAGTACTAATACAGTACTACTACAGTACTAGAACGGTACTACCACAGTACTGCTACAGTACTAGAATATTACTACTACAGTACCTCCACAGCACTACCACAGTACCTCCACAGCACTACCACAGTACTACTACAGTCCTACCACAGTGATACTATTGTACTACCACATTACTACTACAATACCACCACAGTACTATTAATACTCTATGGGCTAGTTTCCAGGACACAGATTAAGCCTAGTCCTGGACTAATAAGCATTCTCGATGGATTTAAGAATCTCTATTGAAAAGTATTTTTGGTCCAGGGCTAGGCTTAATCTTTTTCCGGGAAACTGGCCCAATGGGTTAGATCTATTATTGGAGCATGATGATTAAAGTCAGCCTGAATGATGAATGGCGAAGCTTCTTCTTTTTCTGCAGCACTTTAAAAAGCAGCTTTAAAGGGGTTGGCTGGGGTCGACTGGGGTGGGCCCTGTGGCTGGGGGGCTTGAGATTGGGGTGGGCCCTGTGGATGGGGGGCTTGAGATTGGGGTGGGCCCTGTGGCTGGGGGGCTTGAGATTGGGGTGGGGCCTGGGGCTGGGGGTTGATTTCTGTGGGGTCGAGGGCTGTCAAGGTCATCTGGTATCAACTACCTAATGTTTTTGCTTTAATGGATGAACTGGGGTTGGTGTTAGATTAGGGAGGGATGAACTGGGTTTGGTGTTAGATTAGGGAGGGATGAACTGGGGTTGGTGTTAGATTAGGGAGGGATGAACTGGGGTTGGTGTTAGATTAGGGAGGGATGAACTGGGTTTGGTGTTAGATTAGGGAGGGATGAACTGGGGTTGGTGTTAGATTAGGGAGGGATGAACTGGGGTTGGTGTTAGATTAGGGAGGGATGAACTGGGGTTGGTGTTAGATTAGGGAGGGATGAACTGGGGTTGGTGTTAGATTAGGGAGGGATGAACTAGGGTTGGTGTTAAATTAGGGAGGGATGAACTAGGGTTGGTGTTAGATTAGGGAGGGATGAACTGGGGTTGGTGTTAGATTAGGGAGGGATGAACTGGGGTTGGTGTTAGATTAGGGAGGGATGAACTGGGGTTGGTGTTAGATTAGGGAGGGATGAACTGGGGTTGGTGTTAGATTAGGGAGGGATGAACTGGGGTTGGTGCTAGGTGGTATGAACTGGGGTTGGTGTTAGATTAGGGAGGGATGAACTAGGGTTGGTGTTAAATTAGGGAGGGATGAACTAGGGTTGGTGTTAGATTAGGGAGGGATGAACTGGGGTTGGTGTTAGATTAGGGAGGGATGAACTGGGGTTGGTGTTAGATTAGGGAGGGATGAACTGGGGTTGGTGTTAGATTAGGGAGGGATGAACTGGGGTTGGTGTTAGATTAGGGAGGGATGAACTGGGGTTGGTGCTGGGTGGTATGAACTGGGGTTGGTGTTAGATTAGGGAGGGATGACCTGGGGTTGGTGTTAGATTAGGGAGGGATGACCTGGGGTTGGTGTTAGATTAGGGAGGGATGAACTGGGGTCGGTGTTAGATTAGGGTGGTTATGAACTGGGGTCGGTGTTAGATTAGGGTGGGATGAACTAGGGTTGGTGTTAGATTAGGGTGGGATGAACTAGGGTTGGTGTGGGTGGATGAGATCTGTGGGGTAGAGACCAGGGCTGTCAACCTGTCTGTAGCTCGTCTGCTATCACCTGGTTATGGTTTCTGGGTGTCTGCTTGGTGCTTCTCTGTCCTCTTGGATGCTTTTCCCGGCTTTCACTTTTCAAGTTGATCATTTATTATTCTCCACTTTCTTCCTGACTTTCTCTCTGACGTCATCAACGAGCTTTTAAAAGACGGGGCTTCATGTCTGTAGAAAGTAAACGCTACCGCTTCAGAACGGGATGAAATGAGATGCTCTCCCTTAGCTCATAAATGTGACTTGCCAGCCCTCTCTTCTGTGGCGGTTCACCACACACTATAGATCCACATACCATAATACAGTCTGTATGACATACCATGCTCTGCTCTGTGGTCTTGACAGTATGACAGGAATCTGCATGTTGTTCTCATCTCCTCAAATTCACTTTCTATTTCCAACGGCTGTACGCTTCTTTATAATAGCAGGACTCTCTTGAGTATGGCTCCTCTTTGGCATGGCAGTGCTGCATGTCCTCTTCCTCTAGCTTGCCTGGGGGGGTGGGGGTGGGGGGCCCGTCTGCCTTCAGAAGGGGAATCTGAATCTTACTTTCGATGTCTCCCAATTGGCCATGCCGATGCATGCACCAGGCCAACGCCACACCGTATAGGACATGTCCCTCTGGGACTTAAACTCTATTGTACTTGGCTCTGCATCTGATTCAGGCAGAGGACTACAGGGTGCTACTCAGACGGTCACCTCTCCGTTCCTGAGGAGGCAGGTCATCAACCAGCTGTTAGATGGAGACCTGGCAGACCTGGCAGACCAGGATGGGCTCAACCAGCTGTTAGATGGAGATCTGGCAGACCAGGATGGGCTCAACCAGCTGTTAGATGGAGATCTGGCAGACCTGGTAGACCAGGATGGGCTTAACAAGCTGTTGCCCAAGAAGCCCAGAGCACCGGGCAAGAAGTGGAATGACCTCAAAAACTACCAGAAAGTCTGGACTCAGAGCCATATTGGGTCCAAGCACTACCAGAACACCGGGTCTCAGACCCAGAACAGCCTCCAGCAGCAGCGCTCGAAGCCCAATAAGGTGCCATCCGGGGGGGCAGGAGCTGCCAGATTAGTCCCATCTTCCTGGAAGAACCAACAGAACAGGCAACCTGTGTGGAAGTCAGGTCTGAGCGAGGACATGCTGTGTTACGTCTCCTTGGAGCAGGACGTGTCTCGCCAGCTGAGCAGAGGGAGATCCCCTACCCATACAGACACCCAGCTGGTCCAGGCTCTCAGAGAAACTCTGTTCCCAGAGCTCAACCTGCGCAGCTACCTGGGCTGTAAGTCTGACCTGGCTCTGTTCACCATCAGACAGCTCCTCCGGGGGAGATCAGCCACAGATGAGGCCCTGGAGCTGGACCAGGCCATTGTCAAGGCCTTGGGGGAGACAGGGCAGAGGGGCTCCACAGCACAGCAGCAGACCAACACTCTCTCCAAGCACCAAACAGGCTTCGCTCCTGCCCCTGCTGCCGTGCCTAAGAAACCCAATCAGCCAATCCCATGGCTCCAGCCTATGGAGTGGGAGGACTAGAGTCCAGCCAGATGTGTAACCTTTAGACCCTGAATTTATAACGAGTGTAACCACCATCAGCCTCGCCCTCAGCTCAATCTACAGTCGCGAGTGAAAAAATGACACAACCTTTGTGCTGTCTTCAATTTTTTTTCCTTAAAATTGTATCTAAAACGGGATTCAAGGGATTTTTTTTCACCTATCGATCTACACAACCTTCTCCACATTTTTGAAAGTGAAATAAAAATGATAGAAAATGTTCAAAATGACTAAGAAATACAAAATGAGGACGTATTGATTGTGTATGTCTTCACACCCCATACTTGGTGGGGACACATATTTGGCAGAAATCACAGGTGTGAATAAATTTGAATATGATTCTACCAACCAGCACAACTGTTTGGGCAGCATGTCAAACCTCTAAGAATATATTCACACCCCATTTTGTTGTGTTACAGCATTTAAAATGTATTACGTTCATGTTTTGTTTTACCGATCTACACACAATACCACATAACGGCAAAGTGGAATTTTTGTATCCCACATTTTTTTAAGCTGAAATGTCTCGAGTCATTAAGTATTCAACCCCTTTTGTTATGGCAAGCCTAAATAAGTTCAGGAGTAAAGATGTGCTTAACAAATTGCATAATTTACAGCAACAACCTGGGGGAATAGTTACAGGGATAAATGAACCGGGGATAATTAGGTGACCATGATGGTCAGATTGTGAATTTAGCCAGGACACCGGGGTTAACACCCCTTCTCATACAATAAGTGCCATGGGATCTTTAGTGACCTCAGAGAGTCAGGACACCCCGTTTAACGTCCCATCCAAAAGACAGCACCCTACACAGGGCAATCACTTCCCAGGGGAATTGGGATATCTTTTTTAGACCAGAGGAAAGAGTGCCTCCTACTGGCCCTCCAACACCACTTCCAGCAGCATCTGGTCTCCCAGTCCCAGGCACTGACCAGGACCAACCCTGCTTAGCTTCAAGAAGCAAGACTGCAGGGTGGTATGCTGCTGGCAAGAGATGGGGTCGAAATTGCATGGACTCACTCTGTGTTCAATAATAGTGGTTAACATGATTTTTGAATGACTACCTCATGAAGCTGGTTGAGAGAATGCCAAGAGTGTGCAAAGCTGTCAACAAGGCAAAGAGTGGCTACTTTGAAGAATCTAAAATTATTCTTAGTCTTATTTTATAATTTTGTTGTCTTCACTATTATTCTACAATGTAGAAAATAGTCAAAATAAAGAAAATCCCATGAATGAGTAGGTGTGTCCAAACTTTTGACTGGTACTGTATATACTAGCTGGTGTCAGAGGAAGGCCCAAAAAATTGTCAAAGACTCCGGTTACCCAAGTCATAGACTACCGCACATCAAGCAGTACAGGAGCGCCAAGTCTAGGACCAAGAGGCTCCTTAACAGCTTCTACCCCCAAGTCATAGCCTGTTCTCTCTGCTACCGCACAGCAAGCGGTACCAGAGTACCAAGTCTAGGACCAAGAGGTTCCTTAACAGCTTCTACCCCCAAGTCATAGCCTGTTCTCTCTGCTACCGCACAGCAAGCGGTACCAGAGTACCAAGTCTAGGACCAAGAGGTTCCTTAACAGCTTCTACCCCCAAGCCATAAGACTGCTGAACAATTCATAAAATGGCCACCCATACTATTTACATTGACCCCCCACCCCCCCCCTTGTTTTTACACTGCTGCTACTCGCTGTTTACTATCTATGCATATTCACTTCACCCCTACCTACATGTACAAATTACCTCGAATAACCTGTACCCCGGCACATTCACTCTGTACCGGTACCCCCTGTATATAGCCTCCACATTCACTCTGTACCGGTACCCCCTGTATAAAGCCTCCACATTCACTCTGTACCGGTACCCCCTGTATAAAGCCTCCACATTCACTCTGTACCGGTACCCCCTGTATATAGCCTCCACATTGACTCTGTACCGGTACCCCCTGTATATAGCCTCCACATTGACTCTGTACCGGTACCCCCTGTATATAGCCTCCACATTGACTCTGTACCGGTAGCCCATGTATATAGCCTCCACATTCACTCTGTACCGGTACCCCCTGTATATAGCCTCCACATTGACTCTGTACCGGTAGCCCATGTATATAGCCTCCACATTCACTCTGTACCGGTACCCCATGTATAAAGCCTCCACATTGACTCTGTACCGGTACCTTCTGTATATAGCCTCCACATTGACTCTGTACCGGTACCCTCTGTATATAGCCTCCACATTCACTCTGTACCGGTACCCCCTGTATATAGCCTCCACATTGACTCTGTACCGGTAGCCCATGTATATAGCCTCCACATTCACTCTGTACCGGTACCCCCTGTATATAGCCTCCACATTGACTCTGTACCGGTAGCCCATGTATATAGCCTCCACATTCACTCTGTACCGGTACCCCCTGTATAAAGCCTCCACATTCACTCTGTACCGGTACCCCATGTATAAAGCCTCATTATTGTTATTTTATTGTGTTACTTTTGATTTTTTTTTTAACTTTATTTTATTTAGTAAATATTTTCTTAACTCTATTTCTTGAACTGCATTATTGTGGGTTGAGGGCTTGTCAGTAAGCATTTCACATTTCACGATAAGGTTGTATACCTGTTGTATTTGGCGCATTTATCTTGGCCAGGTCGCAGTTACAAATGAGAACTTGTTCTCAACTAGCTTACCTGGTTAAATAAAAGTGAAATAAAATAAATAAAATGGGACAAATAAAATGTTTATTTAACTCAGTTGCCGGAGCTGAAGGATTTCACAATGAGACCAATGTTGATTTTAAAACAGGTACACAGTTTAATGGCTGTGATAGGAGACTGGATCAACAACATTGTGGTTACTCCACAATACTAACCTAAATGACAGAGTGAAAAGAAGGAAGCCTGTACAGAATACAAATATTCCAAACATGTATCCTGTTTCAAATCAAATCTAATGCTTTAAGAAGTTATTAAGGGAAAAAAACATTAAGTAAAAAATAGATAAGTAAAAAATAGAAAATAAAAGTAACAAATAATTAAACAGCATCAGTAAAATAACAATAGCGAGGCTTTATACAGGGGGTACCGGTACAGAGTCAATGTGGAGGCTATATACAGGGGTACCGGTACAGAGTCAATGTGGAGGCTATATACAGGGTATACCAGTACAGAGTCAATGTGGAGGCTATATACAGGGTATTACGGTACAGAGTCAATGTGGAGGCTATATACAGGGGGTACCGGTACAGAGTCAATGTGGAGGCTATATACAGGGGGTACCGGTACAGAGTCAATGTGGAGGCTATATACAGGGTATTACGGTACAGAGTCAATGTGGAGGCTATATACAGGGGGTACCGGTACAGAGTCAATGTGGATGCTATATACAGGGGGGTACCGGTACAGAGTCAATGTGGAGGCTATATACAGGGGGGTACGGTACTGAGTCAATGTGGAGGCTATATACAGGGGGTACCGGTACAGAGTCAATGTGGAGGCTATATACAGGGGCTACCGGTACAGAGTCAATGTGGAGGCTATATACAGGGGCTACCGGTACAGAGTCAATGTAGAGGCTATATACAGGGTATTACGGTACAGAGTCAATGTGGAGGCTATATACAGGGGGTACTGGTACAGAGTCAATGTGGAGGCTATATACAGGGGGTACCGGTACAGAGTCAATGTGGAGGCTATATACAGGGGGTACCGGTACAGAGTCAATGTGGAGGCTATATACAGGGGGTACCGGTACAGAGTCAATGAGGAGGCTATATACAGGGGGTACCGGTACAGAGTCAATGTGGAGGCTATATACAGGGTATTACGGTACAGAGTCAATGTGGAGGCTATATACAGGGTATTACGGTACAGAGTCAATGTGGAGGCTATATACAGGGTGTTACGGTACAGAGTCAATGTGGAGACTATATACAGGGTATTACGGTACAGAGTCAATGTGGAGGCTATATACAGGGTATTACGGTACAGAGTCAATGTGGAGGCTATATACAGGGTATTACGGTACAGAGTCAATGTGGAGGCTATATACAGGGGCTACCGGTACTGAGTCAATGTGGAGGCTATATACAGGGGGTACCGGTACAGAGTCAATGTAGAGGCTATATACAGGGGCTACCGGTACTGAGTCAATGTGGAGGCTATATACAGGGGGTACCGGTACAGAGTCAATGTAGAGGCTATATACAGGGGGTACCGGTACAGAGTCAATGTGGAGGCTATATACAGGGTTTTACGGTACAGAGTCAATATGGAGGCTATATACAGGGAGTACCGGTACAGAGTCAATGTGGAGGCTATATACAGGGGGTACCGGTACAGAGTCAATGTGGAGGCTATATACAGGGTGTTACGGTACAGAGTCAATATGGAGGCTATATACAGGGTGTTACGGTACAGAGTCAATGTGGAGGCTATATACAGGGGGTACTGGTACAGAGTCAATGTGGAGGCTATATACAGGGGGTACTGGTACAGAGTCAATGTGGAGGCTATATACAGGGGGTACTGGTACAGAGTCAATGTGGAGGCTATATACAGGGGATACCGGTTCAGAGTCAATGTGGAGGCTATATACAGGGGGTACTGGTACAGAGTCAATGTGGAGGCTATATACAGGGGATACCGGTACAGAGTCAATGTGGAGGCTATATACAGGGGGTACTGGTACAGAGTCAATGTGGAGGCTATATACAGGGGATACCGGTTCAGAGTCAATGTGGAGGCTATATACAGGGGGTACTGGTACAGAGTCAATGTGGAGGCTATATACAGGGGGTACTGGTACAGAGTCAATGTGGAGGCTATATACAGGGGATACCGGTTCAGAGTCAATGTGGAGGCTATATACAGGGGGTACTGGTACAGAGTCAATGTGGAGGCTATATACAGGGTGTTACGGTACAGAGTCAATGTGGAGGCTATATACAGGGGGTACTGGTACAGAGTCAATGTGGAGGCTATATACAGGGGATACCGGTTCAGAGTCAATGTGGAGGCTATATACAGGGTGTTACGGTACAGAGTCAATGTGGAGGCTATATACAGGGGGTACCGGTACAGAGTCAATGTGGAGGCTATATACAGGGTGTTATGGTACTGAGTCAATGTGGAGGCTATACACAGGGGGTACCGGTACAGAGTCAATGTGGAGGCTATATACAGGGGGTATCGGTACAGAGTCAATGTGGAGGCTATATACAGGGTGTTATGGTACTGAGTCAATGTGGAGGCTATATACAGGGTATTACGGTACAGAGTCAATGTGGAGGCTACATATAGGGTGTTATGGTACTGAGTCAATGTGGAGGCTATACACAGGGGGTACCGGTACAGAGTCAATGTGGAGGCTATATACAGGGGGTACCGGTACAGAGTCAATGTGGAGGCTATATACAGGGTGTTATGGTACAGAGTCAATGTGGAGACTATATACAGGGTGTTATGGTACAGAGTCAATGTGGAGGCTATATACAGGGTATTACGGTACAGAGTCAATGTGGAGGCTATATACAGGGGCTACCGGTACTGAGTCAATGTGGAGGCTATACACAGGGGGTACCGGTACAGAGTCAGTGTAGAGGCTATATACAGGGGGTACCGGTACAGAGTCAATGTGGAGGCTATATACAGGGGATACCAGTACAGAGTCAATGTGGAGACTATATACAGGGGGTACCGGTACAGAGTCAATGTGGAGGCTATATACAGGGTATACCAGTACAGAGTCAATGTGGAGGCTATATACAGGGTATACCAGTACAGAGTCAATGTGGAGGCTATATACAGGGGGTACCGGTACAGAGTCAATGTGGAGGCTATATACAGGGGGTACCGGTACAGAGTCAATGTGGAGGCTATATACAGGGTATTACGGTACAGAGTCAATGTGGAGGCTATATACAGGGTATTACGGTACAGAGTCAATGTGGAGGCTATATACAGGGGGTACCGGTACAGAGTCAATGTGGAGGCTATATACAGGGTATACCAGTACAGAGTCAATGTGGAGGCTATATACAGGGTATTACGGTACAGAGTCAATGTGGAGGCTATACACAGGGTATTACGGTAGAGAGTCAATGTGGAGGCTATACACAGGGTATTACGGTAGAGAGTCAATGTGGAGGCTATATACAGGGTATTACGGTACAGAGTCAATGTGGAGGCTATATACAGGGGGTACCGGTACAGAGTCAATGTGGAGGCTATATACAGGGGGCACCGGTACAGAGTCAATGTGGAGGCTATATACAGGGGGTACTGGTACAGAGTCAATGTGGAGGCTATATACAGGGGGTACCGGGACAGAGTCAATGTGGAGGCTATATACAGGGGGTACTGGTACAGAGTCAATGTGGAGGCTATATACAGGGGGTACCGGGACAGAGTCAATGTGGAGGCTATATACAGGGGGTACCGGTACAGAGTCAATGTGGAGGCTATACACAGGGGGTACCGGTACAGAGTCAATGTGGAGGCTATATACAGGGGGTACCGGTACAGAGTCAATGTGGAGGCTATATACAGGGAGTACCGGTACAGAGTCAATGTGGAGGCTATATACAGGGGGTACCGGTACAGAGTCAATGTGGAGGCTATATACAGGGAGTACCGGTACAGAGTCAATGTGGAGGCTATATACAGGGGGCACCGGTACAGAGTCAATGTGGAGGCTATATACAGGGTGTTATGGTACTGAGTCAATGTGGAGGCTATATACAGGGTGTTACGGTACAGAGTCAATGTGGAGGCTATATACAGGGTGTTACGGTACAGAGTCAATGTGGAGGCTACATATAGGGTGTTATGGTACTGAGTCAATGTGGAGGCTATACACAGGGGGTACCGGTACAGAGTCAATGTGGAGGCTATATACAGGGGGTACCGGTACAGAGTCAATGTGGAGGCTATATACAGGGTGTTATGGTACAGAGTCAATGTGGAGACTATATACAGGGTGTTATGGTACAGAGTCAATGTGGAGGCTATATACAGGGTATTACGGTACAGAGTCAATGTGGAGGCTATATACAGGGGCTACCGGTACTGAGTCAATGTGGAGGCTATACACAGGGGGTACCGGTACAGAGTCAGTGTAGAGGCTATATACAGGGGGTACCGGTACAGAGTCAATGTGGAGGCTATATACAGGGGATACCAGTACAGAGTCAATGTGGAGACTATATACAGGGGGTACCGGTACAGAGTCAATGTGGAGGCTATATACAGGGTATACCAGTACAGAGTCAATGTGGAGGCTATATACAGGGTATACCAGTACAGAGTCAATGTGGAGGCTATATACAGGGGGTACCGGTACAGAGTCAATGTGGAGGCTATATACAGGGGGTACCGGTACAGAGTCATTGTGGAGGCTATATACAGGGTATTACGGTACAGAGTCAATGTGGAGGCTATATACAGGGTATTACGGTACAGAGTCAATGTGGAGGCTATATACAGGGGGTACCGGTACAGAGTCAATGTGGAGGCTATATACAGGGTATACCAGTACAGAGTCAATGTGGAGGCTATATACAGGGTATTACGGTACAGAGTCAATGTGGAGGCTATATACAGGGGGTACCAGTACAGAGTCAATGTGGAGGCTATACACAGGGTATTACGGTAGAGAGTCAATGTGGAGGCTATATACAGGGTATTACGGTAAAGAGTCAATGTGGAGGCTATATACAGGGGGTACCGGTACAGAGTCAATGTGAAGGCTATATACAGGGGGTACCGGTACAGAGTCAATGTGGAGACTATATACAGGGTATTACGGTAGAGAGTCAATGTGGAGGCTATATACAGGGTATTACGGTACAGAGTCAATGTGGAGGCTATATACAGGGGGTACCGGTACAGAGTCAATGTGGAGACTATATACAGGGTATTACGGTAGAGAGTCAATGTGGAGGCTATATACAGGGTATTACGGTACAGAGTCAATGTGGAGGCTATATACAGGGGGTACCGGTACAGAGTCAATGTGGAGGCTATATACAGGGTATTACGGTACAGAGTCAATGTGGAGGCTATACACAGGGGGTACCGGTACAGACTCAATGTGGAGGCTATATACAGGGGGTACCGGTACAGAGTCAATGTGGAGGCTATATACAGGGAGTACCGGTACAGAGTCAATGTGGAGGCTATATACAGGGGGTACCGGTACAGAGTCAATGTGGAGGCTATATACAGGGAGTACCGGTACAGAGTCAATGTGGAGACTATATACAGGGGGCACCGGTACAGAGTCAATGTGGAGGCTATATACAGGGGGTACCGGTACAGAGTCAATGTGAAGGCTATATACAGGGGGTACCGGTACAGAGTCAATGTGGAGACTATATACAGGGTGTTACGGTACAGAGTCAATGTGGAGGCTATATACAGGGAGTACCGGTACAGAGTCAATGTGGAGACTATATACAGGGTATTACGGTACAGAGTCAATGTGGAGGCTGTATACAGGAGGTACCGGTACAGAGTCAATGTGGAGGCTATATACAGGGGGTACCGGTACAGAGTCAATGTGGAGACTATATACAGGGGGCACCGGTACAGAGTCAATGTGGAGGCTATATACAGGGGGTACCGGTACAGAGTCAATGTGAAGGCTATATACAGGGGGTACCGGTACAGAGTCAATGTGGAGACTATATACAGGGTGTTACGGTACAGAGTCAATGTGGAGGCTATATACAGGGAGTACCGGTACAGAGTCAATGTGGAGGCTATATACAGGGGGCACCGGTACAGAGTCAATGTGGAGGCTATATACAGGGGGCACCGGTACTGAGTCAATGTGGAGGCTATATACAGGGGGTACCGGTACTGAGTCAATGTGGAGGCTATATACAGGGGGCACCGGTACAGAGTCAATGTGGAGGCTATATACAGGGTGTTACGGTACAGAGTCAATGTGGAGGCTATATACAGGGTGTTATGGTACTGAGTCAATGTGGAGGCTATATACAGGGTGTTACGGTACAGAGTCAATGTGGAGGCTATATACAGGGTGTTACGGTACAGAGTCAATGTGGAGGCTATATACAGGGTATTACGGTACAGAGTCAATGTGGAGGCTATATACAGGGTGTTATGGTACTGAGTCAATGTGGAGGCTATATACAGGGTGTTATGGTACTGAGTCAATGTGGAGGCTATATACAGGGTGTTACGGTACAGAGTCAATGTGGAGGCTATATACAGGGGGTACCGGTACAGAGTCATTGTGAAGGGGTATCGGTTAGTCGAGGTAATTGAGGTAATATGTACATGGAGGTCGAGTTAAAGTAACTTTGCAACAAGGCACTTAAGTAATACAGCTAAAAATGTGGCAAGGAAATTAACTTTTTGTACTGAATACAAAGGGTTATGTTTGGGGCAAATCCAGCACATCACTGAGTACCACTCTTCATCTTTTCGAGATGGTGGTGGCTGCATCATGTTATGGGTATGCTTGTCATCAGTAAGGACTAGAGCTTTTCTTAGGATAAAAATAAAGGGAATACAGCTATAAGCACAGGCAAAATCCTAGAGTAAAACCTGGTTCAGTTCAGCTTTCCAATAGACACTGGGAGACAAATACACCTTTCAGCAGGACAACAACCTACAAATCAAGGCAAAATCTACATTGTTTGCTTACCAAGAAAACATTGAATGTTCCTGAGTGACCTAATTATAGTTTTGATTTAAATCGGCTTGAAAATCAAGGCAAGACAAGACATGGCAAGACTTGAAAATGGCTGTCTAGCAATGATCAACAACCAACTTGACAGAGCTTGAAGAATTTTAAAAAGAATAATGTGCAAATTTTGTACAATCCAGGTGTGCAAAGCTCTTAGAGACTTACCCAGAAAGACTCACAGCTGTAATCACTCTTAGAGACTTACCTAGAAAGACTCACAGCTGTAATCACTCTTAGAGACTTACCCAGAAAGACTCACAGCTGTAATCACTCCTATAGACATACTTAGAAAGACTCACAGCTGTAATCACTCTTAGAGACTTACCCAGAAAGACTCACAGCTGTAATCACTCTTAGAGACTTACCCAGAAAGACTCACAGCTGTAATCACTCTTAGAGACTTACCTAGAAAGACTCACAGCTGTAATCACTCCTATAGACATACTTAGAAAGACTCACAGCTGTAATCACTCTTAGAGACTTACCCAGAAAGACTCACAGCTGTAATCACTCTTAGAGACTTACCCAGAAAGACTCACAGCTGTAATCACTCTTAGAGACTTACCCAGAAAGACTCACAGCTGTAATCACTATTAGAGACTTACCCAGAAAGACTCACGGCTGTAATCACTGCTAAAGGTGCTTCTACAAAGTATTGACTCAGTGGTGTGAGTACTTATATAAATTCGATTTTTCTGTATTTCATTTTCAATCAATTTTGAGGAAAAAAAATCGATATAATCCATTGTGAATTCAGCTGTAACACAACAACATGTGGAATAAATCAAGGGGTGTGAATACTCTCTGAAGACTCTGTATGTTGCCTTGAGCTGTGCAAAGTTGGTAGAATGTTATTCCAAATGATTCCCAGCTGTAATGGCTGCCAATGCTTAAACCATGTATTAACTCTGAGTGTGAAGACATGCAATCAAGACAAAAAAATATATATATATTTTTTATTTGAAACATTTTTCTATAACTTTCTTTAACTTTGAAAATATGGAGAAGGTTGTGTAGATCTGTAGGGGGGAAAAATCTAATGTAATCCATTTTTAGCAAAATGTGAACATAAGAGAACCTAAAAGAGTTCTTCAGCTGTCCCCGTTGGATAACAGAGGGTTCTACATGGAACTCAAATAAGTTCTACCTGGAACCAAAAAAACGGTTTTCCTAGGAGACAGTCGAAGATCCCTTTTGGAACCCTTTTTTCTAAGAGTGTTGATAGCTAATCTCTGATACCAGACTTAGAGGCTAAACACAAGCAACAGAGTGGAATCTCAACACATTAAAAACCAGAGACATTTCCTGATGATTAGGGTTCTTTGAGTGGCGCAGCGGTCTAAGGCACTGCATTGCAGTGCTAGAGGTGTTCAATCCTGGGCTGTATCACAACTGTTCATGATCAGGAGTCCCATTGGGCGGCGCACAATTGGTCTGGCGCCGTCCAGGTTTGGCCGAGGTAGGTTGTCATTGTAAATAAGAATTTGTTCTTAACTGACTTGCCTCGTTAAATAAAGGTAAAATAAATACACATATTTTCAGAGTTTAATTTTTATTATGACGATGACACTGTTCTATGAGGGGGGAAGTTATGACCGGTTGGAGATTTTGTCATCTCTTTAGGGGAAGTTAATAGAGTACACAGGAAGTATTGAAGAAGTTGTAAGGATACGTTTTAAGCCAATGAGGCTCAGTTGTAAGGATACGTTTTAAACCAATGAGGGCCAGTTGTAAGGATACGTTTTAAACCAATGAGGGCCAGTTGTAAGGATACGTTTTAAACCAATAAGGGCCAGTTGTAAGGATACGTTTTAAACCAATAAGGGCCAGTTGTAAGGATACGTTTTAAACCAATAAGGGCCAGTTGTAAGGATACGTTTTAAACCAATAAGGGCCAGTTGTAAGGATACGTTTTAAACCAATAAGGGCCAGTTGTAAGGATACGTTTTAAACCAATAAGGGCCAGTTGTAAGGATACGTTTTAAACCAATAAGGGCCAGTTGTAAGGATACGTTTTAAACCAATAAGGGCCAGTTGTAAGGATACGTTTTAAACCAATAAGGGCCAGTTGTAAGGATATGTTTTAAACCAATAAGGGCCAGTTGTAAGGATACGTTTTAAACCAATAAGGGCCAGTTGTAAGGATACGTTTTAAACCAATAAGGGCCAGTTGTAAGGATACGTTTTAAACCAATAAGGGCCAGTTGTAAGGATACGTTTTAAACCAATAAGGGCCAGTTGTAAGGATACGTTTTAAACCAATGAGGGCCAGTTGTAAGGATACGTTTTAAACCAATGAGGGCCAGTTGTAAGGAACACTTTGAAGCTCGACTATAACACAATTAAACCCCTGATTTGCAGAGGTTGAAATGTTGACACCCTGACGGACAACCTGACCCAGCAGAGATTGAAATGTTGACACCCCGACTGAAAACCTGACCCAGCAGAGATTGAAATGTTGACACCCTGACGGACAACCTGACCCAGCAGAGATTGAAATGTTGACACCCTGACGGACAACCTGACCCAGCAGAGATTGAAATGTTGACACCCTGACGGACAACCTGACCCAGCAGAGATTGAAATGTTGACACCCTGACGGACAACCTGACCCAGCAGAGATTGAAATGTTGACACCCCGACTGAAAACCTGACCCAGCAGAGATTGAAATGTTGACACCCTGACGGACAACCTGACCCAGCAGAGATTGAAATGTTGACATACTGACTGAAAACCTAACCCAGCAGAGATTGAAATGTTGACACCCTGACTGAAAACCTGACCCAGCAGAGATTGAAATGTTGACACCCTGACGGACAACCTGACCCAGCAGAGATTGCTGCATTGAAATCCAAACAAGAATATGCTGAGCAGGGTGAAAGAGCAGGGAAAATGCTTAGCAAATTAAGGAAGAGGAAGAGGAAGAGGAACGTACCATCCACACTATTAAAACCCCAGATGCTAACATAATGGTGGATCCTTCTGAAATGTATCACAAACTGTATAAACCAGAGGAAAAAAAAGTTTAAAGGAGTTTAAAGGAGGATTTAGACAATTTACATAATTAATTGTTGGAAGCCATCAATAATCTGCAAATTGGGAAATGTCCTGGTAATGATGAATTCCCAGTGGAGTGTTCTAGACCAGTGTTATAGTCCCGTACCCCTTCAAACATTCAACCTCCAGCTGCATAACCCCTCTAGCACCAGGGTCAGCATACCCACTCTAGTACCAGGGTCAGCGTACCCCCCCCCCCCCTCTAGCACCAGGGTCAGCGTACCCCCTCTAGTACCAGGGTCAGCGTACCCCCTCTAGCACCAGGGTCAGCGTACCCCCTCTAGCACCAGGGTCAGCGTACCTCCCCCCTCTAGCACCAGGGTCAGAGTACCCCCCCCCCCTCTAGCACCAGGGTCAGAGTACCCTCTACCTCTAGCACCAGGGTCAGTGTACCTCCCCCCTCTAGCACCAGGGTCAGCGTACCCCCTCTAGCACCAGGGTCAGCGTCCCCCCCCCTCTAGCACCAGGGTCAGAGTACCCCCTCCCTCTAGCACCAGGGTCAGCGTACCCCCTCTAGCACCAGGGTCAGCGTACCCCCCCTCTAGCACCAGGGTCAGCGTCCCCCCCCCCCTCTAGCACCAGGGTCAGAGTACCCCCCCCCCCCCCTCTAGCACCAGGGTCAGCGTACCCCCTCTAGCACCAGGGTCAGCGTACCCCCCCCTCTAGCACCAGGGTCAGCGTACCCCCCCTCTAGCACCAGGGTCAGCGTACCCCCCCTCTAGCACCAGGGTCAGCATACCCCCTCCCTCTAGCACCAGGGTCAGCATACCCCCTCCCCCTAGCACCAGGGTCAGCATACCCCCTCCCTCTAGCACCAGGGTCAGCATACCCCATCCCTCTAGCACCAGGGTCAGCATACCCCCTCCCTCTAGCACCAGGGTCATAGTACCCCTCCATAGTACCCCTCTTAACAGTGCGATTTACCAAGGCAGGATACTCTGAGCGCAGCCCAATCCAGAAATCTGGCAGTGGCTTCTGATTAAAGAAAATTTTCACAGAACCACTTGTTGCAATTTTGACAAGGTTCTCTTGTTCAGATATCGCTAAATGTACTGGAGGCAGGGCAGGAAAGGGATAACGAATAGCTTGAATTGATTTGCACACAAAAAAATCATGCAATGATGGAAAGACGTGTGTTGTCCTTGTTAATGCAGACAGAGAGGAGCTCCAACTTCTAAATCATAGCCTCAATTTTGTCCTACACATTGAATATAGTTGCGGAGAGTCCCTGTAATCCTAGATTCAGATTATTCAGGTGATTGCCCAGATAGGCCAGTCCTGTGAGAAACTCGTCATCATGCAAGCGGTCAGACAAGTGAAAATTATGTTCAGCAAAGAAAACTTTAAGCTCGTCTCTCAATTAAAAAAAAGTGTCAATACTTTGCCCCTTTGCCCCTTGTAAAAGCGTTACATGGTCGCTGCCCATATTATTGCATAGTGCAGAAAATACATGAGAGTTCAGGGGCCTTGCTTTAACAAAGTTAACCATTTTCACTGTAGTGTCCAAAACGTCTTTCAAGCTGTCAGGCATTCCCTTGGCAGCAAGATTCTCTCGGTGGATGCTGCAGTGTACCCAACTGGCATCGGGAGCAATTGCTTGCACACACGTTACCACTCCACTATGTCTCCCTGTCATGGCTTTTGCCCCATCAGTACAGATACCAACATGAACAGCAGCTACGTTTGGCTGTTAGTGGAATTCCCGCGAGAGAGTAATGGTTAATGTGATTGGATGTTAATTATTTGACTAGGCTTCCTGTATTTGGCATTGTGTTGTTATTTCACTGAACACTAGATGGTTTCATTGTATTTTTGTCAGTGAAACGAGGCTACTCGGGCGAGGAAAAAAAACTCACCCAGATGTATATCCCCACTGGAAAATATAAATGGACTGTTTGTAAATGTGAAGAAATATTTTTGTAAACAAAAAATGCAAAATAAAAATATATAGATATGTTTTTAAATGTGAATCACATTTTTATCTGGCATACCCCCAACGGCATCGCGCGTTCCCCAATTTTGGAACCTGTTATTGACAGTTTCGTCCTATATGACTAAAGCCCATGTTACTTACGCTCACAGCAGCTGTAGAGAAAAATGTACTTCCCCAGTCACTATGTTTGGCTACAATCGACTCTACTTCAAAAGAAAGACAAGGATCCTTCCTCCCAGTATCACTGTTGAATGTGGATTACAAAATCATTGCTAAGGTATTTGGCTTTTCACATAGAAACAGTAATACAAAAGTTGATCCACTCAGATCAAACAGGGTTTATATGGAACAGGATGTCTTCAGACAATCTATGCCAATTTTTTAAAGATATAATCCATCATACCAGGAACTGGAACGTTCCCAAAGTGGCAGTATTATTAGATATTGAAATTTTTTTCCATAGGGTGGAATAGGCATATTTGATGGCTGTCTTAAAAAGTTTTGGTTTTGGTCTTGTATTTATTTCCTGGATTGAGCTATTGTATAAATCCCCCCAAAGTGGCTATAAAACCAAATGAACAAATCCCTGATCTATTTCAGTTAACAAGAGGGACTAGACATGGATGCCCTCTGTCCAGTTATTTATTTGCTTTAGAACCCATAGCATCAATAATCAGAACTCGTGGCTCAATCTGGGGAATAGAAATTGGTGGAGAACAACATGTGGTATTGTATTCAGAACCCTTAGCATCAATAATCATTTATTTGAACCAAAACGTTCTCTGTCATTTATTTTGTAACTGTTAGACACATATGGTGCTATATCAGGATTCACTGTAAATAAGGAGAATTAGGAATTTTCAAGCTTGGAAAGCAGATTTCAGTGGAAATGGACAAAGACATACGTATGAAATACCTGGCTATATTGATACCATGCAATTTGGAGAGGGCCTATAAAATCAACTACTTTTTTTTAATAGATAGGAATTAATCCGATGTTCAGAGACTGAGAACTCTCCCTATTTCAATGTTAGGTAGGGTCAACATGATCAAAATTAATATATTACCAAGGTTTGTGCATTTACTGTATAACAAGACCGTTTCAATTCCCTTCAACTTTTTTATCAAATAAATGGCCTCAACTTTTTTGGGAATGGAAAGAGTCAAATTGACTGTTTCACACTTCCCCTATAAAGCTGACTGTTTCACACTTCCCCTATAAAGCTGACTGTTTCACACTTCCCCTATAAAGCTGACTGTTTCACACTTCCCCTATAAAGCTGACTGTTTTACACTTCCCCTATAAAGCTGACTGTTTTACACTTCCCCTATAAAGCTGACTGTTTCACACTTCCCCTATAAAGCTGACTGTTTCACACTTCCCCTATAAAGCTGACTGTTTCACACTTCCCCTATAAAGCTGACTGTTTTACACTTCCCCATAAAGCTGACTGTTTCACACTTCCCCTATAAAGCTGACTGTTTCACACTTCCCCTATAAAGCTGACTGTTTCACACTTCCCCTATAAAGCTGACTGTTTTACACTTCCCCTATAAAGCTGACTGTTTTACACTTCCCCTATAAAGCTGACTGTTTTACACTTCCCCTATAAAGCTGACTGTTTTACACTTCCCCTATAAAGCTGACTGTTTCACACTTCCCCTATAAAGCTGACTGTTTTACACTTCCCCTATAAAGCTGACTGTTTTACACTTCCCCTATAAAGCTGACTGTTTTACACTTCCCCTATAAAGCTGGAGGTCTTGGACTACCTAATGTGGCACCCCTACTTAGAACAACCCCACATTAAAGGTAATGACATCACCTTTAAGTCCTGGTTCCAACGTGGCATCATGAATGTTCAGCACACACATTGTGATGGCTCACTACAATACCCATTTCTTTACATTCTAAGAAATCTTATTAAATCTCTTCAACAGAATCTGGATGAACCTAAAGCATCTAGCACTGAAAACATACTGAAAGTAGCTGCAACGCCAAATAAGTTGATTGCTAAATTATATCAAGGATTAATTTGAAACTCAACTCGATAGTTCAGAACCAATAAGGAAAAAGGGGAAACAAATCTAAAGTAAGAAATTGAGGAGAACCACAGATCTGTAGAAATGTTCATTCCTGCTCCTACAACTTTAAACATAAACTACTGCAATTCAAAATAATCCATACGATTTACTACAGTCCTGCCAGAATGTATGTAATGCTGACAGAAATGTGTCATCTCTTTTGGAGATACAAAAAACCCCACAAAAGAACCCTATTACATATGCTGTGGTCATGTGACAAGCTGACACCATGTTGGGATAATGTATGTGCTGTCGTTTCATTGTGTCTAGGAATTTATATCCATCCATCTCCACGATTGTCTGAGACTTCTTGGGTATGACGCTACGAGCTTGGCACGTCTGTATTTGGGGAGTTTCTCCCATTCTTCTCTGCAGATCCTCTCAAGCTCTGTCAGGATGAATGGGGAGTGTTGCTGCACAGTTACTTTCAGGTCCCTCCAGAGATATTTGATCAATTTCAAGTCCTGGGTCTGTCTGGGCCACTCAAGGACATTCAGAGACTTGTCCTGAAGCCACTCCTGCATTGTCTTGGCTGTGTGCTTAGGATCATTGTACTGTTGGAAGGTGAACCTTCGCCCCAGTCTGAGGTCCTGAGCGCTCTGGAACAGGTTTTCATCAAGGATCTTTCCCTCAATCTTGACTAGTCTCCTAGTCCTTGCCGCTGAGAAACATCCCCCATGGTGTGATGCTGCCACCACCATGCTTCACCGTAGGGATGGTGCCAGGTTTCCTCCAGACATGACGCTTGGCATTCAGACAGGCCAAAGAGCTAAATCTTGGTTTCATCAGACCAAAGAATCTTGTTTCTCATGGTCTGAGAGTCGTTTAGGTGCCTTTGGCCTGATTGGTGGAGTGCTGAAGAGATGGTTGTCCTTCAAGAAGATTCTCCTATCTCCACAGTGGAACTCTGGAGCTCAGTCAGAGTGACCTCCCTGACCAAGGCCCTTCTCTCCCGTTTGCTCAGTTTGGCCGGGCGGCCAGCTCTAAGAAGAGTCTTAGTGGTTCTAAACTTCTTCCATTTAAGAATTTTGCTCTAACATGCACTGTCAACTGTGGACCTTATATAGACAGGTTATTTCTGTCTGTTTCATACTGCTCTTCTGGGTCTAAAGGTTATTTATGTCTGTTTCATACTGCTCTTCTGGGTCTAAAGGTTATTTATGTCTGTTTTCATACTGCTCTTCTGGGTCTAAAGGTTATTTCTGTCTGTTTTCATACTGCTCTTCTGGGTCTAAAGGTTATTTCTGTTCTACTCTTTCCTTTCTCCACCATTACCTAGAAGATGACCTCGCTTGGATGAGCCTCGGTATGTTATTTGTGTGTGTGTGTGTGTGTCTGCATGAGTGAGTGTGTATGTTTCTCTCTGTTGTGTGTTTTCTCATGCTGACGTCTGACATTCTTATTCTAACTAATGAGTAACTAACACATAGATGATGCATGAGATGCACGTCGCTCTGACCCGTCTCTCTGACCCGTCTCTCTGACCCGTAGCTCAAGTCAAGCCACTATGTCTTTAAGACATAGCATGGCGTGACAATGACCACGACAATGAGGAGTTGACAAAACAGCACAAACAGATCTGGAACTAGGCTACGTTAAACAACATCGTGTTTTATGTGATGATGTTATGTTTATGTTTTATGCATTGCTTGCTGTTTGGGGTTTTAGGCTGAGTTTCTGTACAGCACTTTGAGATATCAGCTGATGTACGAAGGGCTATATAAAAAAATGTTTTAAAAAAATGTTTAAAAAAATGAAAGCTCTGTACTTAGAGATGTCATTTTTTGGCATAAGCTAATAATTTTTTTATTTCATCTTTATTTAGCCAGGTAGGCTAGTTGAGAACAAGTTCTCATTTACAACTGTGACCTGGACAAGATAAAGCAAAGCAGTTTGACACATACAACGACACAGAGTTACACATGGAGTAAAACAAAACATACAAGTAACCATGCCATGCTTCTGTTTAGCTGTCGCGATGTTCGTAATAATGGTCAGACCAAGACGCAGCGCGAAATGAGTTCCACACACTGAATTATTAGGGAAACTATTAGGGAAACCACACACTGAATTATTAGGGAAACTATTAGGGAAACCACACACTGAATTATTAGGGAAACTATTAGGGAAACCACACACTGAATTATTAGGGAAACTATTAGGGAAACCACACACTGAATTATTAGGGAAACTATTAGGGAAACCACACACTGAATTATTAGGGAAACTATTAGGGAAACCACACACTGAATTATTAGGGAAACTATTAGGGAAACCACACACTGAATTATTAGGGAAACTATTAGGGAAACCACACACTGAATTATTAGGGAAACTATTAGGGAAACCACACACTGAATTATTAGGGAAACTATTAGGGAAACCACACACTGAATTATTAGGGAAACTATTAGGGAAACCACACACTGAATTATTAGGGAAACTATTAGGGAAACCACACACTGAATTATTAGGGAAACTATTAGGGAAACCACACACTGAATTATTAGGGAAACTATTAGGGAAACCACACACTGAATTATTAGGGAAACTATTAGGGAAACCACACACTGAATTATTAGGGAAACTATTAGGGAAACCACACACTGAATTATTAGGGAAACTATTAGGGAAACCACACACTGAATTATTAGGGAAACTATTAGGGAAACCACACACTGAATTATTAGGGAAACTATTAGGGAAACCACACACTGAATTATTAGGGAAACTATTAGGGAAACCACACACTGAATTATTAGGGAAACTATTAGGGAAACCACACACTGAATTATTAGGGAAACTATTAGGGAAACCACACACTGAATTATTAGGGAAACTATTAGGGAAACCACACACTGAATTATTAGGGAAACCACACACTGAATTATTAGGCAAATTTAAAACAAAAAACAATAAACGAACAAACTGTGACTGCTGAGGTGCTATGTGCACTAACTCCAAACATCCCATAACCCACAGGTGGGAAAAATGAAATTTAAGTATGATCCCCAATTAGAGACAACGATTACCAGCTGCCTCTAATTGGGAATCATACAAATCACCAACATAGAAAATTAAACCTAGAACCCCACATAGAAAATATAAACTAGACTAACCCCTTTAGTCACGCCCTGACCTACTCTACCATAGAAAATACAGTCTTTCTATGGTCAGGACGTGACATTAGTTAACTGGTGGGTTGTCAAGCACCCTCTCTCCAATGTCATGGTCTAACTGGCCACGTTGTGTGTATGCTGTGGTGAAGTGGTGCTGGTGTTTTCTCCCTGCAGGTGTGCTGCTGTCCATCCTGATGGCGTCAGGACTGGGGCTGGTTGCCATCCTGTCTCTGCTCTGCTGTCTGTTAAGATGTCAAAAGTGAGTTGAGGAAATAGACGTAACATTTCAATTGTTTTACAAATTTCCTACTGACTTTACTGACAACCTCTTTATTGAAAGAGGACAAATCTTCTTACTATGACTGTGACATGTGGTTGTCTCACCTACTATTTTAAAGAGGCAGTCTGGTATCTTAAGCACAACAAATTTGTAAAATATTGGACGAATTGCGTTCATAACGTATCAAACAAAATGGATGGCTTAGTACACTATTGGATGGCGTAGTACACTATTGGATGGCGTAGTACACTATTGGATGGCGTAGTACACTATTGGATGGCGTAGTACACTATTGGATGGCGTAGTACACTATTGGATGGCGTAGTACACTATTGGATGGCGTAGTACACTATTGGATGGCGTGGTACACTATTGGATGGCGTAGTACACTATTGGATGGCGTAGTACACTATTGGATGGCGTAGTACACTATTGGATGGCGTAGTACACTATTGGATGGCGTAGTACACTATTGGATGGCTTAGTACACTATTGGATGGCGTAGTACACTATTGGATGGCGTAGTACACTATTGGATGGCGTAGTACACTATTGGATGGCTTAGTACACTATTGGATGGCGTAGTACACTATTGGATGGCGTAGTACACTATTGGATGGCGTAGTACACTATTGGATGGCGTAGTATACTATTGGATGGCGTAGTACACTATTGGATGGCTTAGTACACTATTGGATGGCTTAGTACACTATTGGATGGCGTAGTACACTATTGGATGGCGTAGTACACTATTGGATGGCGTAGTACACTATTGGATGGCGTAGTACACTATTGGATGGCGTGGTACACTATTGGATGGCGTAGTACACTATTGGATGGCGTAGTACACTATTGGATGGCGTAGTACACTATTGGATGGCGTAGTACACTATTGGATGGCGTAGTACACTATTGGATGGCTTAGTACACTATTGGATGGCGTAGTACACTATTGGATGGCGTAGTACACTATTGGATGGCGTAGTACACTATTGGATGGCGTAGTACACTATTGGATGGCTTAGTACACTATTGGATGGCGTAGTACACTATTGGATGGCGTAGTACACTATTGGATGGCGTAGTACACTATTGGATGGCGTAGTATACTATTGGATGGCGTAGTACACTATTGGATGGCGTAGTACACTATTGGATGGCGTAGTACACTATTGGATGGCGTAGTACACTATTGGATGGCGTAGTACACTATTGGATGGCGTAGTACACTATTGGATGGCGTAGTACACTATTGGATGGCTTAGTACACTATTGGATGGCGTAGTACACTATTGGATGGCTTAGTACACTATTGGATGGCGTAGTACACTATTGGATGGCGTAGTACACTATTGGATGGCTTAGTACACTATTGGATGGCGTAGTACACTATTGGATGGCGTAGTACACTATTGGATGGCGTAGTACACTATTGGATGGCTTAGTACACTATTGGATGGCGTAGTACACTATTGGATGGCGTAGTACACTATTGGATGGCTTAGTACACTATTGGATGGCTTAGTACACTATTGGATGGCATAGTACACTATTGGATGGCGTAGTACACTATTGGATGGCGTGGTTCACTATTGGATGGCGTGGTATACTATTGGATGGCGTAGTACACTATTGGATGGCGTAGTACACTATTGGATGGCGTAGTACACTATTGGATGGCGTAGTACACTATTGGATGGCGTAGTACACTATTGGATGGCGTAGTACACTATTGGATGGCGTAGTACACTATTGGATGGCGTGGTACACTATTGGATGGCTTAGTACACTATTGGATGGCGTAGTACACTATTGGATGGCTTAGTACACTATTGGATGGCGTAGTACACTATTGGATGGCGTAGTACACTATTGGATGGCGTGGTACACTATTGGATGGCTTAGTACACTATTGGATGGCGTAGTACACTATTGGATGGCTTAGTACACTATTGGATGGCGTAGTACACTATTGGATGGCGTAGTACACTATTGGATGGCGTAGTACACGATTGGATGGATCCTGAGCACCACTTTCTAAACTGACATTATACAACATTTCCTGAGCATCACTATAAGATTAAAATACACTAAGTCGCTTTGGATAAGAGCATCTTACTAAATGACTCAAATATACATGTAAAGTGTAGGCTAATTATGTATGTTACTAATCATCAATCACTAGTCATTAAAGGAAAAGGTGAGTTGAGGAAGATGGCTGGTCCTGTTGTTGCTGTGACTCACTGTATCACCATGATTTAGAACCAGGCATGTGGTCAGAAAGTCATATTTATTTATCATACAATATCGGACGCTGTGTCCTCAGTGGCTGAATGTAGACACCCCATCATACACAATGGGGTTAGACACCCCTATCACTGAGATTCACAACAACGGACAACCCCACCAAAAGTCCAAACTAGAAGGGCTCTCTGCTTCCAGCACACTAGAGTTCTGTGACTCATTTTAGGATGGTTATGTAACCCGGGCATCTTCTGTTCTTTAGTGGACTAGATTATTGGATACAATTCTATTGGGGCAGTTTTGTTAAACTAGATGAATATTTGAATTGTTATCACCACACTCAGATGCATCTCTAAATACCCCTCTGGGATTAATACAATTCTATTGAATTAAAAAATAATCTATTTTTAACTAAACCAGAATCACTTATACAGTAAATATAGTGTCCCGACTTTTGAAGCACGAAGGGGATATAGAGATGGTCTCTTTAGTTTGTTATGCTGCTGTAAACTGGGAGCTTTAGTTTGTGGTACTCAGTCATGCTGCTGTAAACTGGGAGCTTTAGTTTGTGGTACTCAGTCATGCTGCTGTAAACTGGGAGCCTTAGTTTGTGGTGCTCAGTCATGCTGCTGTAAACTGGGAGCCTTAGTTTGTGGTGCTCAGTCATGCTGCTGTAAACTGGGAGCCTTAGTTTGTGGTGCTCAGTCATGCTGCTGTAAACTGGGAGCCTTAGTTTGTGGTGCTCAGTCATGCTGCTGTAAACTGGGAGCCTTAGTTTGTGGTGCTCAGTCATGCTGCTGTAAACTGGGAGCCTTAGTTTGTGGTGCTCAGTCATGCTGCTGTAAACTGGGAGCCTTAGTTTGTGGTGCTCAGTCATGCTGCTGTAAACTGGGAGCCTTAGTTTGTGGTGCTCAGTCATGCTGCTGTAAACTGGGAGCCTTAGTTTGTGGTGCTGAGTCATGCTGCTGTAAACTGGGATCTTTATTTAGGGCTTGGTGATGTCAAACTAGAGTTGTGTGATGAGACTGTATTGCCAGGAGCAGATGTCATTAAAAGGGGTTCACAGAAACAATAATTACTCCAGAACAGATAGCATTCATCCTGGGGTTTGGAATAGTCTAGTTTGACCTGTAGCAATGCTGTGTGTACTGAGGAACAGTTGAAGCACACTCAGGTCAGTGTTATCATACAGGTCACCTTTAGGACACTGACTACCCACACCACTACCCACACCACTACCCACACCACTACCCAAACCATGTGAAGTCCGTGGGAAAGCAGAGAAAGGCTGGCTGATCATCACAGAACACCTAGCTCTGTCCCAGATGTCTTTGTTTTGCCAGCAAATGGTGTTTGAACATTTTAACATTTGCCAGAACAGCACAACTATAAATAGTAAGTGTACATTATAACATTTTGCCATTTGTCTTCAGATCTGGATCGGACCAGGACAAGAGGAAGGAAGCTGCTGTGTTCAACTATGGAGAGAAAGAGGGTCAGAAAGTGTCCAGAGTATAGCTGATGATACCACATCGTTCAGACCATCCCCACATCGTACAGACCGTCCTCACATCGTACAGACCGTCCTCACATCGTACAGACCGTCCTCACATCGTACAGACCGTCCTCACATCGTACAGACCGTCCTCACATCGTACAGACCGTCCTCACATCGTACAGACCGTCCCCACATCGTACAGACCGTCCTCACATCGTACAGACCGTCCTCACACCGTACAGACCGTCCTCACACCGTACAGACCGTCCTCACATCGTACAGACCGTCCTCACATCGTACAGACCGTCCTCACATCGTACAGACTGTCCTCACATCGTACAGACCGTCCTCACATCGTACAGACCGTCCTCACATCGTACAGACCGTCCTCACATCGTACAGACCGTCCTCACACCGTACAGACCGTCCTCACATCGTACAGACCGTCCTCACATCGTACAGACCGTCCTCACATCGTACAGACTGTCCTCACATCGTACAGACCGTCCTCACATCGTACAGACCGTCCTCACATCGTACAGACCGTCCTCACATCGTACAGACCGTCCTCACATCGTACAGACTGTCCTCACATCGTACAGACTGTCCTCACATCGTACAGACTGTCCTCACATCGTACAGACCGTCCTCACATCGTACAGACCGTCCTCACATCGTACAGACCGCCCTCACACCGTACAGACCGTCCTCACATCGTACAGACCGTCCTCACACCGTACAGACCGTCCTCACATCGTACAGACCGTTCTCACATTGTACAGATCGTCCTCACATCGTACAGACCTCCTGTCCTCAACATGTGAAGAAACCTGAGGAACCAGCACACAGTCCTGAAAATGAACCTTCAGTTCACCTCCTCATCCGACCAAGGCCGACTACACTACACGACTCAGAATTTACAGTGTAAATCATTCACTTCCTGGTTTTGACCCTCTGACATAGAATATATTACTGGTTGTATGAAAGGGAACATTATAAACACATTGCATGATGGGTATATTTAGATCAGAGGATGAAGGAGTCTGTGTCTCAAGTAGCACCCTGTTCCCTTTATAGTGCACTTATTTTGACCAGGGCCCATAGGGGATAGGGTGTCATTTGGAATAGCAAGAAGGGTGTATGCAGCAGCTCTCACGCTTTGGACATCCGCCTTCAGTATTTCTCTCCTGCCAGTTAAACTCCCTTTTTCATTTGTTGTTGACAGACCAAGGCTGACAGAACTTTGGAACTTGAGAATCCTTTGAGTTCCGAGTGAAGAGGGGACAGGAAGGCATGGGGTGTTTTATTACACCGGGGCAGGCAGAGAGGGTACAGCTGAGGGTACAGTCCCCGTCATAGTTCACCCGCCCGACACATAGCGTGTCGAGATTCTGAGACAGTGACAGTGCCATGTGAAGCGGTCTAGTTCTAGGGCTAGAGGTTCTCAGCAGACAGAGGCCAAGCTAGGCTAGCTGTGGAGGCCAGGGTGTTGAGCTGAGAGCTGAGATTCTAAGGTCAACTAACCAGACCATGGCTCTGAGATTCTCTCACACAGTAACAATGCCATGTGAAGCTTCCTGGCAGCTAGTGCTTACAATAAAACAACAGGGGAGAGTGGGGTAAGTTGAGCCAAAGGGGGTAAGTTGAGCCAAAGGAGGGAGTTGAGCCAAAGGGGTAAGTTGAGCCAAAGGGGTAAGTTGAGCCAAAGGGGGGAGTTGAGCCAAAGGGGGTAAGTTGAGCCAAAGGGGGTAAGTTGAGCCAAAGGGGGTAAGTTGAGCCAAAGGGGGTAAGTTGAGCCAAAGGGGGTTAGTTGAGCCAAAGGGGGTTAGTTGAGCCAAAGGGGGTTATCATGCTGAAACAGAAAAGGGCCTTCCCCAAACTGTTGCCACAAAGTTGGAAGCACAGAATCATCTAAGGGGTAAGTTGAGCCAAAAGGGGAAGGTTGAGCCAAAGGGGGGAGATGAGCAACCCTTGTTTCTAGGATATCATACACAAAATGTATCATTTGAATATTTAGGAAGATGTCATAATTTCATGGAGTCCGGGAAGGAAGAAACCACATGGAAAAAGTGGTAAACAAGTTAGGTCCC
The DNA here is from genome assembly GCF_057628025.1 of Oncorhynchus mykiss. NCBI lineage: Eukaryota > Metazoa > Chordata > Actinopteri > Salmoniformes > Salmonidae > Oncorhynchus > Oncorhynchus mykiss. The sequence goes on from NC_143025.1 coordinate 1,114,056, forward strand.
CAAAAAACACAACATGACCAAAAGTATGTGGACAACTGCTCGTCGAATATCTCATTCCAAAATCACGGGCATTAAATTGGAGTTGGTCCCTCCTTTCAATCAAATTTAAATTAACAAATTTCAATCAAATGTATTTACTAAGCACTTTTTACCTCAGCAGATATCTCAAAGTGCTGTACAGAAACCCAACCTAAAACCTCCAAACAGCAAGCAATGCAGATATAGGGAGATCTTATTTAGAGTATCTTTAGTATTATAGCCGTGTATTGCTGCATGAGATCTAATCGTCTGAGCGAGCGGTTCGATAATTAGGGCGAAGAGCATAGGCGACAGCGCACAACCCTGCCTTGTCCCCCTGTTGAGGTTAAATCGGGGCGACAATGATTGGTTAGTGAGTATTCTGGCACAGGGGTTCCTATATAAAAGCTGGATCCAATTTATGAACCCATCTCCAATATTAAATTTCTGTAGGACCTTGAATAGATAGGGCCACTCAACTTGGTCAAAGGCCTTTTCGGCGTCAAGAGATATGACGGCATGGTCCACGTTGGGTAACCTCTGAGAATACATAATATTGAAGAGGCGCCTGAGATTGAAGAATGAGTTTCTGTTAGGGATAAAGCCGGTCTGATCCGAATGGACCAATTTGCCAATTAAAGTGCTAAGCCTGTTAGCCAGAGTTTTTGCTAAAATCTTTTGGTCTGTATTAAGGAGAGATATTGGTCTGTATGACCCTACCTCTTCTGGATCCTTACCCTTCTTATGTATAACTGTAATGAACGCTTCGTCCAAAGTAGAAGTGAGAGCTCCATCCTCATTGGCCTGAACCAACATTTTGTGCAGATAGGGAGAGAGCATGTTGCTGAATGTTTTATAGAATTCACCAGGGTATCCATCTGGGCCCGGGGTCTTGCCACTCTTTAGAGATTTAATTGTTTCTCGAAT